>NC_056747.1:783114943-783358612 GCF_019279795.1 Protopterus annectens
ATATTTAACCTGATTGTCATTAATATTTACTCTGTTGCCAAAACTATGACTCTTAGAGCACTTAGATACCTTAGTTACTTTATCATTAACTTTATTTAGAGGAGTTATATGACCCAAAACCTCACATCTAATGTTCTTCACCATATTTGGTTCGTAACCCCTATCTATGAATAGGGATTCCATAAAGTCAGCCTCCAATAATAATAACTCTTGTTCTTTACAAAGTCTAAGTATCCTTGTAAACTGACTTTTCACGATCCCATAGAAAGTATGTCTAGGGTGCATACTGTCAAATTTAAGGATAGTGTTCTTCCATACTGGTTTTCTGTACAGTGAAGAAACAATGGACCCAGAATCCGTAATCCTTAAAGACACATCTAAGAAATGGGCCTCTACTGATGAAACTTCCTTAGTAAACCTAAGGAAGGAAGTTGTCATCTCTAAATATGACAGAAACTGATCAAACATTTGTTGGGATCCCTCCCAAATGATAAGAATATCATCTACAAAGCGGTGATATGACTTAACAAACTTAAACATTTCGTGTTGAAACAAAAAGGTTTTCTCCCAATAGAAAACCACCAAATTTGCGTACGTATTTGCGCAGGGGGTCCCCATGGCAACCCCCCACTGCTGTAAGAAGCACTTGTCTCCAAACAGAAAGATGTTATTGTGTAATACTAGTTCAAGCAATTGACAGACCAAAACAACCCTGTCATTGCTGAAAGAAGTCTCACTTACTAGTAGCTCCCTAACAGACTGTACGTCAATGTCATTGGGTATAGAAGTAAATAAGTTTCTAACATCAAGCGTGACAAGAAGATGATCATGCGCAGTAACGTCTAAGGTCAAATTATCTAAGCTCTCCAATAGATGACGAGTATCCTTCAAGATCGATGGAAAGGAATTGACAACCGGCCTCAATATATGTTCAAGAAAAATAGAGATGTTGGAAGTTATCCATTTATCCCCTGACACAATAGGTCTCATGGGAATGAGAACGATACCCTTGTGGACCTTGGGCAGTCCCTTGATGATGGGAAGGACAGGAAACTTTATTGAAAAATATTCAAAGATCTCATAACTTATCTGTCGACACATTAATAAGTCGTACAGTGTATCGTGTACATTCTTTATAATGTTGGTAAATTCATAATGATTAATCAATTTATAGGTTGAATGGTCAGATAGCATTGACAGCATGTTGTTAGAATAATCTATAGTATTCATTAACACCACTCCTCCCCCCTTGTCAGCGGGTTTTATAGTTATAGTATGATTACTCATTAACTCATGCAAAGATCTGAGTTCCTCCTGAGTAAGATTATAATAGTGTCCTTTTCTACTAGTGCCTGAAAAAAGCATGTAAAAATCACCTTCACATAGTTTAAGGAAGCATTCAACTTGGGGAGGCATAACAGGCATAAAAGAACTATTACACTTAAACTGTGGAGGCTGTAAACTGTTAGGTGGTGCAACACATTTATCTGAAAAAAACAGTTTCAGAGATAACTGGCGACAAAACAGCCTGAGGTCTATAAGGGTTTCACTAAGTGTTGCTCTATAAGCAGGAATAAAATTAAGACCTCTATTTAATAAACTGATGTTACAACTATCCAGGACACAATCAGAAAAGTTAAACATCAAGTTAGTCAGTTCCTGATCTTGGTGTTTCGCATAGACCTCTCCCCTGAGAATTTCCTTTTGCGTCGACCTCTGCTGATAGATCTTCCTCTGTTCTGCGATATGTATTTCCTCTGATAAGGCAAAAAAGGAACATTGCCAGGATTAGTAGATTTAGGAATGGCTCCATTATTTGAATCAGTCTTGTTAAGAAAAAAGGCTTGCTGATTGGGTGGAGGTGTATCCGTAGCTGGGCGTTCACCACTGTTGCAAGCACCCAAAGATAACTCTACAGTATGCTCACCATTACCGGCTCGAAAAGAGGCAGTAGAAGCCGGTAAAACAGGTAAAGTGGGTTTACTTTACTTTCACACTTTCATTTGTGAGTGTGTGTGTGTAATTTGGTTTGCTGAATTCTGCTCATATTCACTCAACTCTTGATGAACAATTTGTTAAAACTAAAATAAAACAGTCCTCTTCCAGCTTCACCCATCAGCTTAAACTTATTAAACTTAGCAGGCTAGTAAAATTACGCAAAGTGAAACAAACCAAGTCAAATAGTCCTCTCCAAAGCAAACTGTCCAGTGGTTTGAAAACCTTAGTTTATAGTGTTACTGACAATCAAGTATGCATATTTTCATTGTTTTTTATGTTCTTTACAGCAGACATATTACTCTGACTCACTCTTCCACAAGACAAAAGTGAATGTAAAAAAGAAAAAAGGAATGTAGGCATTAACTTATTTATCAAAAGAATTATAAGTCACAGGTAGTAAATAAAATAAAAAGAATGTAGAAGACTTGTTATACTCACCATCATGTTTTATATTTTTTGCACCAATGCAGCCTTACTCTTTACTTTTTATATTATTTATATGACTCTTAATGCACATCTGTAAATGGGTGTGAGCATCTGTTATATTAGTCTGAAGGAATATGTGGTCCTTGCTACTGTGTATACTGGCTAACGTGGGGTAGTCCTCTTCTTAACAACTGCCACAGATGCCTCCTTACAGGGGTAATTAATTGAGTCCCTCAGGGATCCATGTCAGTGCCTTTGCTATTCAGCCTATACTTCTCTCATCTCCAAGTCATATAAGAGGCTCTCTAGTTAATCAAATTTGAGGATGATTATAAACTGTGTGTCATCCTAAGGTCTTTATTTGATATGCAAAGCATGTAACTTGAACTTCCATATGTTAATATCTGGTGTTCAGAGAAAAGGCTAAAATTAAATGTTAAAAAAAATATAATATTGTCACATATGGAAAGCAATCCCTCGGGAGAAAACACCCCTTTCCAAAATGAACATATTGTGAGAGACATTGGAACACGATTAGATAACTCCCTCTCCTTTCATCATTATGTCACATCAGTGGCTAGGACATTCAAGCTATCTGGCACAGTCGATTATAAAGGGTACCTCCTCAAAATCCAGAGAAGTCCTTACCTCTCTATATTCTGCAGTCATTAAACCCATCATTGAATGCAATGCCTCCTTTTGAATATATATTAGTAGACATATCAAGCAGTTGGAAAGACCTCAAAGGTTTTTAACAACAAAAAGATTGTGGGCCTAAAAATTGAGCTATCAGGAGAGGCTGGAGGTTCTGTCCCTGTATTCAGTGTTCTGTAACCTCTATAAGGGTGATGTGTGCCTTGATTTTCAAGCTATTAGGGATCTGGCGATCAAAGACCTCTTATATGTCCACACATCAAACTATCCAGCAAACACCAGTAGGACCAGAGATCTGAACTTGTTTTGGCAAATGAATAAATAGTGATGAAACAGATTCCTCATGCAATGACTATCCTTTCTCCGGAATAAACTTCCACTCTAGATCAAGCAATGTGAAATTGTATCTTTCTTTAAAAAGAAGTTAAGGCGAAAGGCTTTTACCCACAACTTGACTGGCCCAATGTTCTTTGAAAAAGGAAGCAGGGTCTAAGGGTGGGCACTGGTAAGGAGTAAATGGCCACATGGCTCATTATTTATTTATTTGTTTGTTTGTTTATTTATTTATTTGACATTTGTTGACTAGGTTAGTCCATCTGAGCTAGTGCCCTTTTCAGTGGAGACCCGGGGAGAAAAACTTCACAGTAAAATATTATACAAGTATAAAAAGTCAAAGTACAAATTTGGAAGTATAAAAAAGAAAAGAAAACCACAGTTCTCACAGCTCCACATTACAAAGTATAAAATTCAAAAGGACAAGTTGTACAGAAGATAAAATCATAGTACAAAAATCATATTCACTGTAAAGAATAGGCTAGTGTATAATAATACAAACTAATTTCAATAGATATAAAGGAAGGGATAGGACAGATGAACAGATGCAGTACAAGAAGAAAAGTCTACAAGTGAGGGATTAAAAGAAAAGGGGTGAGTATGGAAGAGCATATGATCCAGGCAAAGGTAGATAAGATGCAGAAGAAGAGTTATAGATGGTTATTGATTACAGATATATAAGTTAGTTTTACAAATAATAGTGTGAGGGGAAAAGATAGGTAGAGGAGGGAGTAGGGAGAATAGTATCAGATTACTAGGGACTGTAAATTAGAAGGGAATAGAGAGCAGTAAAAGAAAAATTAGTTAGTATAAAGGAAGTTAAGTTACGGGAAAGAGTAAATTACAGGGGTGTAAAGAACACTAGAAGAGTATAGTAAGGTAAACAGGAAGTAAGGATACATAATACTGTAGAGGTAACAGAATTAGCAAAGAGAAAAGTGAGGGAGGGAAAAAATTAAAGGGGGGGGTTTAGGTGGGATGGTTACAATGACATCTCCAGGTGCTGTATAGGTGATTTCTGAGAGGTCTCTTGAATTTATGTACATGAATAATATTTCTGAGGTCCAAGGGAAGCTTATTCCAGGAAAGAGCAGGGGGATAGCTATATAGGTTTTGTCCAAGAGATTTTTTAGGTTTAATGACCTGTAAGAGGCATTGGTCAGCATTTCTGAGGGAGTGTGATGGGTTATAGCGGGAGACTACAGAGGATAGGCTAGGGCAGGAGGAGAGCCTATTTAGGATAGTGTGGATTAAGAGAAGTTGAGAATATATGATTTGGTTTGGAAATTCTAGCCAACTAAGGGTTTGGAGAGAAGTGATGTGATTTTGGTGGCATGTTGGGTGCAAATCTGGCAATTTTGTTGAATGTAGTTTCAAGTTTGGATAAAAGAGAGGACTGTAAATTAGGGAGAATTTAAGAGCAGTACAAGAGATTAGGAAGAAGATAAGCATGGGCAAGAGAGATTCTAGAGTTAGGAATGAGGTACTTTTGGTTTCTATAAAGAAGGCCAAGCTTTTGGTGGGTTTCCTTTATACAATTATGAACATATAGATCAAATTTAAGTTGGTCATCAATGATTACACCAAGGAGCTTAGTATGGGGATCAGCTGAGATTAAAACATTGTTAAGGGAAGAAATAGTGAAAGAGGATTTAAGATGGTGGAGAGATTTAGGTAAGAATAAAAGGAGTTTAGTTTTTTAGGGTTGAGTATAAGTTGGTTATTAGTTAGCCAGGTTTCAGTGAGGTTAAAAGAGGTTTGAGTACTGATGAGCAAGTCTGAGGGGTTATCAGCAATGGTAATGATAGTGGAATCATCAGCATACTGGATGAGGGATGACTGAGAACAGGATGTATGGAGCTGATTAGTAAAAATGTTAAAGCGAAGGGGACCTAGAATAGAGCCTTGAGGGACACCCATATTTATGGGGAGAGAGGGAGATAAAGCTGAAAGCCATTTTACAGATTGCTGTCTATTAGTGAGGTAACTGGTAAACCAGGAAATAGTTGCTAAGTTGAGAAAGCTTAGAAAGGAGGATAGAGTGAGAGACAGTGTCAAAGGCTTTGGAGAGGTATATGAAGAGGCAGGATACTAGTTTATTGTTGTCCCTGGCTAAGGAGATAGTGTTAGTAAAGAAAATGAGAACAGAAGTACTATGGTGGGAATGAAAGCCATGCTGGGGATTGATGATAAGGTTTTCAAAAATGAGATACAACAAGATTTGTTTGTGAACACAATGCTCAAGAATTTTTGAGAGTGCAGAAAGTATAGCAACTGGGCGATAGTTACAGAGTTCAACAGAGTATCCACCTTTATGGATAGGTATGGTGTAGAATTTCTTCCGGAGGGTTGGGACAGTGGATTGACAGATTGAGCGGTTAATGAGGATGGAAACAGGATATGCTATGGAGTTAGCAGCAGAATTGATTAAGAGTGATGGCAAGTTATCACCGGAAGGGGAATATGGTTTAAGTTTGAGAAGAAGTTTTTTAATGTAGCTAGTAGAAATGGGACTAAGTGAGAAAGGGGAGTTATGTAGTAGGGGTGTAGTAGGCGGGGAGGGAATGGAAAGGTTGGAAGTAGGCATAAGTTTGCTTATGGTATTGATAAAGTAGGTATTGAAGATAGAAGCAATTTCTTGGGGTGAGTTACTAGGGCGAGGGTTAGGTGTTGAGGGATTACCAGGGTGGAGAATTTGGTTGACTGTTTTCCAGAATTTTTGGGGATTTCTAGGTTGTAAGGTCAGAGGTATGTTTTAGAAATTTTTTTGTCAATGTTAATGTGTTTTTGGTGAGGTTACGAAATTCCTTGTATTTTTGAAAATGTACTTGAGATTTAGTTTTTGTCCACAGTTTCCATGCTGAATCTCTTTTTTGCATGAGGGACCTGGTTGACTTGGTAAGCCAGGGTGCGCAACGTGCTTTGACTCTGACAGTTCTGGGAGGGGCTAGAGAGTTAAGTATGTTTACGAAGATGGAGTAGAATTGGTGAACAGCTTCATCAAAAGAAATAGGAAGGACCAGTCAATAGTAGCAAGATGGTTATTAAAAGTTTCAAGGTTGAAGTTAGTTAAATTATGACATTCTAAAAATGTATGGGGTCTAGAGAGGTTGGGGGAAATCTTTCAACTTGAATTGGGGAATGATCACTAATTGTATCTGGCAGGGATTCAGGGTGGTGATAGAAGTTAGCATGGGAGACAAAAATCCAATCTAAGGTGGAAATAGACATAGTAGGTTTGTAAAGAAAATAGGGGGAAGAGATAAGCTGAGTAAAGCCATAAAGGTGTATGCTTGTGGAAGGGGAGTCAGAGGTAAGGGCAAGTCAATTAATATTAACACCACCTAGAATAATAGTTTCATTAGGTATAATATCAGCCATCCAGTGAAGAATCTGTTCTAGTATATGTATGTTGTCTCCTGGTGGTATACAGATAGATGCAATACTTAGGGTTTTGTAGTTATTTAGCTTAAAATTAGCAATGATAATTTCAGGTGGGTGAAAAGAAGGGGGTGGGTTAGATGGGGAAATAAGGTTAGGAGGTTGGAGTAGATAATGGCTACACCTCCACCCTTCTTATGTGTTCTGTCTAGGCGTAGGATGTTGTAGCCAGGGGGAAGAAATTCATTATCTGTGTTATGTGGTTTCAGCCATGTTTCAGTGAGTGAAATTATGTTAGGGGAGTACTGAGAAATCCAAGAGTGAAATTCTGTGAAGTGAGCCTGAGCATAGCGAGGGCGAATGGAGTGGGCTGGACACGACTCTTCACTGTGCAAGAAAAAGAATCAGTGAAGCCCAGAGGGGTAAGTATATTCATAGGGTCATAGGTTCATAGGTAGGTAGTAGACTATCGGCCCAAGGCCCTAAGTAAGCCTAGCCAACAAGGTTCCCTGGCTTACGCCACCCAAGATAGTTAATTTCTGTGCCACTGTCGAGCAGAGCCACAGAAGTGATCCCCTGGGTGTATTTCTTATTTCCCATCCACTCATCAAGATTTTTCTTGAAGAGTGCTAATGAAGAACTTTGCTTGACATAGATGGGTAGCTTGTTCAAGAGTATAGGAAGTCTCTGGGACAGGAATTTATCCCTCCAGCATGTTCTGTTTATTGTGGTGACAAGGTTTAGGTTCCTAGAGCATGTAGCTCATAGGGATTGGGATTTTTTTAGGTGTAGCATGTCCAACAGCTCTGGATTTAACATAGCTTTATATGTTAGGCAGAGATCTCCTCGGAGTAGGTGGTTATTCACAGTAAAGACGTATTAACACAATTTCAATAGGGAGAATCACAAAGATAATCAGAGGAGAGATAGAGAGAGGGAGACAAGAGAGTGGAGATAGGTATAGGGAAGCCAGAAAAGTAGAAAGCAGCTAGAGATATCAGTGGCCAAAGGTTTACAGTAAGGTGTTATGAAATGCTAGGAATAGGGGGAAGAAGGAGTGAAAATGGGAGTTAGAGCAAGAAAGTAGGTGAAAATGAGTGCAGTCAGCAGAGTTCAGTGATGATCAGGGCTCTAAATTTGTAATGAATACACAGGTGCTGAGTAACGTATGATAAACATACAAGATGAAAATGTAAACTGGTTCTGGAAGAGCTAATTCAGTCAGGAGATTTCAAGGTTCAGGTGACTGGAATGGAGGCTACAGCATATAGAAGTCAGTCAGAACTGGATGAAATTTCCAACATAAAAAAAATTAAAACAAAGAGTGAGAAGGTCACACTGAAAAACCAATCAGTAAAAACTAAATGAAAACTCCAGTCAAGCTAGAACTTCCAATGAGTGACCTCCCAAACCTCCTGTGACAGAGGCACATGGGATATATGCAAATGACCCTTATGAACATTAGGTGTTTCAGCTATATGGCGATTCTGATTGCTCATGACTTTTACGTTTGAAGTCGTTTTAATGGACAATTTCAGGCCAATAAAGCCAAACCTCACTAGCTATGGATATGCATATTTCGGCCTTGTTATGACCTCGTCAGCATAGCACAAGCAGAGTGTTTGACTAAGCATAAGAAACACAGGGTTGTTATACCCAGCTGATGTCCATTATCATTAGGGTGACTGTAAAATGGAAAGAGGAGAAGTAATTAGAGAATGGAGGTGGAACAGAAGTGTAGAAGTTTAGGAAGAGGCAGAAAGAGAAGCGTGAGAAAGTTGTTTGTCTTTTGGCTTTTCCCGGTTAGGGGTTGCCACAGCGTAACTCCGATCTGCTAATGACTGGCAGTAGATTTTCACGAACTCTGAGGTGCCAGCTCGACGTCCAACCTTCAACAAAGGCACATCCATTTACGCATGTCTTTCGACTGCCACCCAACCGCGGGGAGGACATGCAGACTCCACACAGAAGGCACTCTCCGCACTCCAGCTGAGAATCGAACGGGAGAACCTCTTGCTGTGAGGCAGCAACGCTACCGCGATAGGTAAAAAACTAGTAGATAGTAATTAGATTAATGAGTTATAGAGGCTGAAGCAAAGGTAGGTAGAGAAGTAAGTGGAAATAAGGAAGGAGTGAGGCAGGTTTAGAGGAAGAAGGAACTTATTACTGTAAGTAATGTTAATAGAAGGTATTAGGGCAAAAGAGAAACAGAAACAACTTAATCAAAGCAGATATAATTGTACATAACAGAGATAGCAAAATATAACAAAGCAGTACAAGGTAATTTTTAACACTAGATACAATAGCAATATGTATGGATAAGGATTAATAACAGGAATAACAGTGTACTAATAATGAAGCCCAAGTTGCCTTGTATTTTTTATGATTAAACAACTGTGACTCGGATGGCTCAAAACAGATGCTCATGGCCTGGAGGAACCTCAGGGAAGTGAATGGCATTGACATACATCTATCCCATCCTGAGGAAAAGTGGAAATCTTCTATGCAACATTGTTTGATCTCACTGAAGATTGCAGAGAGGTATGTAGTGAGTCAGCCAGGGACACATGCTGAACTCCTTCCATGCTGCTTCATCAGTAACATTCTGAGGTGACACTATTCTGAGGATGGCATGCATGGAAACATGCACATGTACCAGACGGGAGGTCATTGTAGCGCCTTCACACATGAGCATGCATGTCTGCCGTCAAGGGGAAGATTGTTAGAGTTTACAAGAAAAGTCCTTAATGGCTACCTAAATGACAGTCCCTCTTTGCTGGCTGTCACACTGGGGACAGGGGAAAAGTAGTCAGTTGGTCAGTGGTGGGGAGGGATGATGGTTGGAAGGCAGCAGTGGAGAAACAAACAATAAAAAAGAAACAAAAATTAAAGCTGAAAGTATCCCTGTATTTTTTTAAATGCAACATAATGTTATATCTAAGGAAAAAAATTGCCAGGGGAAAATGCAATTTTTTTTTTAACCATGTGTAGAAAAGTTCTGCAATCACCATCTTAATCATACAGTGCCAATAGGTGGACTTCTGGAAAACTTAATTTAATATCAGGAACAAGAAATGGATAACTCTCAATAAAGAAGAAATATGGTACACAAGTCTGCATCAAAAATCACAAATAAGGTTTTCTAGAAGCAGTTTATATCTATAATGTTGGGGAAAGAGGTAGAAGGGTGAGGACATTTATTTTAATACCACAAGAAAAATCAAAAAATTAAAAATGATACCACTGAGTCAAGTAAAAATAAGCTAATCAAAGTTCTTACACCCAAGACAAAATCTGATACTCATGTCCAAATAATTCACAGTGGCTGTCAGATACAAATTAGCAAAATCATCTCATAACACATCCCACCAAGGTTACATAAGAGCATAGTTATCTGTCCTTGTCCAATTACCAGCATATATATCTGTTACCTACAACTCTTCACAAATACATACGTACATAAACTGGTGAGGAGAGATAAAATATTGCTGCTTAGAAATAAGCAGACACTTTATGTTTTAAACATTGTGTGCTCATGATAATATTGATTAGCAGTGGTGTAGTCTTATATTAGTAGACAATATATTTTCCAGAAGACAGGCAAACATATAGACAGATGAGGCTGCCATTTTACACACATTACTTACATATCCAAAGGTGTGCCCTCCACTCTTTAAAATGCACAGATTCTACAGACAATGTTACAGTAAAGAATAAAAGGAAGCCATCAACAGTGGGAAAATGGATATGAGATGACATGACAATAAAGAATGAGGTAATAAAATCATAATTGCTTGCAATGTTCACAGACGTACCCAGAGTGTTTATACACATTAATACATGAATAATGGCATTCATTTGAAGTTTTATATACAAACTGTAGAAACATATAAGGAAAATGTTACATCTCAGTCTTCTGCTGATTGTCTCTGACTCCAGCGTGGCTCTTATTATGTAATCAAAGTGTATGAGAAATCGAAGTGTTCTCATCATGAATCACAACGCTACGTCTACCTAACTAGGCTAATGTGGACCGATTTACAGCAGTGAAGTTAATATGCTATGAATCATCTAAGGAAGCTGCAGAAGTACCTGTTCACTACCCACAAACAAGACAGGACTAACCTCATACCACACACATGTAGGCATACACACTTACTCAAATGAGCAAATACTCAACTGATCTGTACAAATAAGCCCAAAGGTTGGAAAATAGCCCCTCCCAAACCACAGTTACAATAGTAAACTTAGAAAGTACACACATAAAGTCCAACACTGCACAACATTGCATCACTAAAGGAAAAATGCAACAAAAGTGCACTAAACGTACTTTGTACTTCTTCCTCAATGTGCATGCAAAATGCAACATCTGAAAATTCATCACAGTTCAAGGAAAAATCTCTCAGAAGTAATAAAAGTTGTACATACCTGTAATATTCAGCAGCTGCCTGGTGCAATTATGTTACATTGTGATGCTACAGCAATCTTCCACCATGATGATGTTTTTTTTTTAAATGATCCCTCAAAGACCTACCAAGTACCCATGCAACAAAACATGGTCATCATCCATAATACATTCTTCAAAAGGGTCTAAACTCATAATTCTTCCTTTCATAAAAATCTACCAGTTTTGTTCTAAATATAAGATAAAAAGAATTAAGCAGTATAAAAAGGTTGTACTAAACTCTCTTCTAACTGTTCCCTCTGACTGTAAGTTCTCAAATGAGACTAAAATCCTTTAAGAAGATGGAATCAGGCCCCAGCAATAAAGCCATCTGTACAACTACTCATACACTGAAACTGTAATCCTTTCAGGGAGAAGCACCCGATAGTAAGGAACTCTCTCAGTCATACACTGAGAACATTGTCTCCAGTGTCTCATCAATAGGACATGCTGGAGGGACAGATTCATAACCCAGAGGCTCCCTTCACTCCGGAATAAAATCCCAGTCCAGGTTAGGCAGAGTCCCTCATTGACTCTATTCAAGAGGAATCTTGATGAGTGGATGGGAGATCGTAGGTTTACCCCGCCTATCACTTCTGTGTCACTGTTAGACAGAGACACAGTATACTAACCTTGAAAAAGGGCATAGCAAAATTAATTTAAAATGGGTGGCGAAAGCCAAACACACTCTGGCAAGGCTTATAAATGCCCTAGGGCAGATAGCCTAGTATGAACCTATGAACCTATAAAATGAATGAACACATTTTCACCTCATTTCACATAATTTGTGGAAATTCTCTTCTGACTTGTGTTGTAGCCAACAATGATGAAACCCAGTTTGTAGTAAAACACTTCTTACTTATTAAGGATTTCTATACCACATATCAGAGATACCGGAAGCTGTTGAAAACTGGGGGGTGGTGAGAGGGGCACTTAGTGATCTCAAAAGGGCAATTTTTTAAAACTATTTACTACCACTACATAGGTTTACGTGGAGGACACTTTAAGCTTAGCCAATTTCCCTTTTGATGCTTAAATTAACATTTTCTGATTGGTCTTACCTATCCGTGGCTGATAATTGTGTATTAGTCATAGTGAGAATAAATGTGATCACACTATAGATAATTTGAGGGGACCCATGTAAGGGATGCAGCATTTAGGAATTGTCTCTATCCATTAGTGGCATGAGGGGCAATCCTGGAGTACATTTTCTATTACCCATCCTTTGATCCAAGTTGCATTTGAATATGGACAGGGATAAGCTTTACTTTACTTGAATGGATAGTCTATTCTGGAGCAGTAGTAGCCTCTATGATATATATCCATCTCTCCACAACATTCAGCTTAGATACCTAGACTGAATATTTCTGATGCCATTTGACTTGCTGATGTTCAGTAGGTCCATCAGTATAAGGTCAGAGGATGCCTTGTATGCCAGACACAGGTCACCTCTAAGCACTCTGTAGGATACTGAGTATAGTGATAAATGCTTGAGGTGGTCCATGCAAGACCTATTGTTTAGGACTTGCATCCTTTTAGTAAGGTATCTCTGTGGGTATTCCAATTGTTGCATGGGTATGGACAGATACATGCCAAGTGGGCATTAACAAAATGATTGACCTAATAAGGGTTTTGTAAAGGGGGACAGTAACATCTCTAGATCTAATCACAATCGTTTTTTTAAAAGCTGTGCAATATAGAAAGACTTTCTTATGACTCAGGGCACATGTTGGTCAAAAGTTAGGTCACTGAATACACAAGTTCCCAAATGCCAAACAACTGGGTCAGTTCTCAAGGGGTATTGTCAATTTGGCAGTCTCCTGGAGTAGATGACTTCCAAAGGATATGGTAATGTATTTTTTGAAGTTTAGTTTCAATTCATGATTCTGGCACCAGTTATTGTTTTGGACAAACCTTCCTATATGATGGCTAAGTTATTTTGGGATTCTATAACTGCTCCTAGCTTGCAGTCATCTCATACTTAATCAGCCAAAGCCTTTTGTATATCCTTTTACTTTTGAGATGTATATGCCAAACAGAAAAAGTGTCAGAACCGAACCCTGAGGGACTCCTTTGGTGACTGGTCTCTTCCCCTATTTTGATCTCCTGCATCCAGTGAGCAAGCTGGCAATCCAGCTAGTGATGTAAGTGTTTGCTCCTAGATTATTCATCTTTTGTACTACACCTGAGTAGGGGATTGTGTCAAAAGGATTGGCCAGATCAAGGTAAGGTGGTGTAAACTGTTTTACCTTCATCCGTTGCTTTGATGACATGAATAAAGCTTAAAATTTGCCCATGATTTTGGGCCTTTCACACTTTCTCCCAATTCTTGCCCTAAGAGATTGAGAGATCAGAACATATGTTTGACCATCCCTGATTTTGTGTCATATTTTTGGTCTGTTCCTCATATGTGTGATTTTCTGGCAAATTTATGAGGATTGCAAAATTTAAGTAATGATAGACATTTGAGTTTCAGACTTCTGGACTTCATATCCTTCAGAAAATGCAGGCTAATGCAAAACCTATTATTCTAGCAACAAAGCATATAAGAACAATGTTATATTTAAATTCTGTCCCTGATTCTGGACCTTTGATCATTATCCCAACCCATTACGTTTTGGGCTTTATCCATTGAGCTATGAGGTTTTGAAGTGTAAATGAGAACTGCGAACAAAAGCTGTTTACCACTTTCAAGCTCAACCTGTTGCATTTTTTATTTGTTCTATTAAATAAAAAAAATGCAACAAAAACTGGGCAACTTGAAATATAACAATAATAATAAATAACCTAACTGAAGGCTTAAAGGCAGGCAAGAAGCTTTAATAACTTTCTAAGCAGAATAAAAAAAAATCACACAGTATTTTTATTGTTCTTTTAAATAAATTGTTTCTGGCATGACTACAAATCTAACAAAACTGGGGCCAACTTGCAATAAGGCAAGGAAGAAACTGCATTAACTTTTGAAAACACAGTAAGAGCAAAGTTATTCCAGTTTCTCGCCTGCATTAAGTCTTATTTTATCATCATCATCGTCATCATTGTCATTATTTTTACTGTTGTTACTTTATAAATGACTGCCCAGAATGTACCTGGGTGGGCTGATGCCGCTTCAGTTGAGGTCCACAATCCACAGAACTGCACTGACATGTTCAACAATATGACTGTTATTAATTATTAAATAACAGTGAAAACCATAAACTATCAGAAGTTAGAATGAAACAACAAAGTGTCAGTTGCAAAATAAGCACTTTCTTTCCTATATTGTCAAACACAGAATGAAAGTGCATATTATTTTTTTACAACTGACACTTCATTATTTCATTCCAACTTCTGATCATTTATAGTAAATAACAGTGCAAAGTACCAGATCTGGATCATGGTTAAATGGGGCCCTAGGCAGGGTAATAGATTGGGCCCCCCAGAACAGCCCCTCCTGCAGCAACCACCTACTGCTCCAGCAGCCCCTCCCCCCCCACAGCCACTCAAGTGTTCCATTACTTGGCTATTTCTCCTCAGTTATCATAAACACTGTTCAATCCCGTCAGCATCCATACTGTTTTCTTATTTACTTCTACAATGATTACAGAAATTGAAATAAAATAACACAAACACTGAGCCATTTGCTAAAGAAACAATACAGTCTTGCAATGAAAACAGACTTAGCATGAGCAGTAAACTTCTCTGCCCTTGAAACTCACATTCATTGAAATGGCATGAAAACCCACATTCATTTTGCATCTGGCCAGTGGAGGACTAAGCTTACCTCTGGGCTGTTTTCAAACCATAGGCTACTTACACATTTTTAGAGCCATGCATACATGTATGCATTCCTTGATTCACCTATTAAATTATATTATTTGTATAATACAACACCACTTGTTAGAATGTGTTTTAAATTTGTAGTTTGGAACACTCTTCTATTAAGCAATGAAACAAAATGTATGAACCAGTAATGACAAAACTACCCAGTTCAGAAAATGTCAACCATAAAAGGCCACTAAAACATCTGTCATTACAATCCACCAATATCAGTAAATATGCAAAATCTCTTCAGAAGTAAAGGTCATCTAAATAATTCCACATTAAAGGGATCTGTAACTAATGAAGAGGTTGCTGCTAGCAAACAACTTTATATTTCATTGTTTCATCTACAAATAAAGTGCCTGTTGCCCTTGAATAATAAATTGCTTATGTTACATTAAAAAATGATAAGCTAGTAATATTGCAATAGGGAATGGATGGCAAACTCATAACAGGTCTCATAACAGGTTCATAGTTACTAGGCAACTCCTCCAAAGGAGGACATTCACAGGAGCAGCATCTACTCCCTTTAAAGTACAACACAGTACAGTATCAGCAATCCACCTGCATACTGTGGTAGTAGAACCCACAGCCTTCTGCATCAAAAGCAAGTATACTATTTGTTGTGCTACAACAACTCAAACAGATTTGGCATAAGCAGCCCTAAACTTCTCTTCCCCTGAAGCTCTCAGCTCCTTTTAAAACCCACTTTTTGTATTGTATAACTGTTGTAGGCTACACACTAAAGTGCACTAGCCTGTTTATAGCATTTACAGTGTTTTTTGTGTGTTTTTCTGCTGTTTCCTGAAAAAATATATATTCTCTTTTCCCACCTTTGCTGAACTAAATTAGTCCAGATTTCAGGCTTTGCTGAATTCTGGACTGTGGTATAGTTTCCTGTGTTGCCCATATCCTTACTTGGATAGGAGGAAGCTTCTCTGTTCACCAGTGAGAGTGGGGAGCTTTGAGCAGCATATCTGTCCCTGGAGGAGTGGTCTCAGCCCTGAAACTAGTAGCTTATAGGCCGTTTTGGGTCAATTCCTATCTCTTTCAGTTTCCCTGCTTTAAAACATGCATTTGCATGGGTTTGCACCAGAATACAATTCAGCACAGCTCCTCGTGGTGTCCTGCAGAGTGATACAGGCAACAGAGAGACCCAAGAGAGACTTTTCCAGATTTAAGTATTTTTCTCTGATTTTGCTCCGACTGCCTTTTCCCACCTAAAAAGTGTGTTTCTAACTGTTTTGTGCTTTAAAAAGTTTAAATTGCATTTGCCTGTCTGCTTTTTACAGTTTTTGCACTTGTTTTATATCATTTAAAGTAGTTTTTGTATTGTATAACTGTTGTAGGCTACACACTAAAGTGCACTGGCCTGATTATAACATTTACAGTGTTTTCTGTGTGTTTTTCTACTGTTCCTGAAAAAAAAATATTCTCTTTTCCCACTTTTGCTGAACTAGATTAGTCCAGATTTCAGGCTTTGCTGAATTCCATACTGTGGTATATTTTCCTGTGTTGCCCATATCCTTACTTGGATAGGAGGAAGCTTCTCTGTTCACCAGTGAGAGCGGGGAGCTTTGAGCAGCCTATCTGTCCCTGGAGGAGTGGCTTCAGCCCTGAAACTAGTAGCTTATTGGCTGTTTTGTGTCAATTCCTATCTCTTTCAGTTTCCCTGCTTTAAAACCCACATTTGCGTGGGTCTGTGTGATTTTGCGCATAGCGCAGCATCGGGCAGCGCCGCTTAAACAGGTTTAAACTATTCCCGGCTCCACAAAGTCTGCTCTTCACTTTTTCCCTTAGAACTGTTCTAAATCTCAAAATAAGCACTCTATTTTCATTCTACAGCCCTGCACTTGCTCGTATAAGTAATCTTATAGGTAAACACAAATTAACTTAAGTACTACATCCTCTTGTACTCTTTTTAAGTACTTAGCTCCCTATTGGTCCTTTCTGATCAGTCAATAAGTAGTTCCCTATACTATTCTGGCATGTCCAAAGGTCAGTTTTGGGTTTGCTCTCCAGTCCATCTGGTGAATCTGGGAATCTTGAGGCAATGTTACAACTGCCTTATGTACACAGACCACCCTCTCCTCCTCCCAACAAGCTCAAATATATGTGAGAGATGCAACTATATAGCCAAACTGGAGGCTGAGATCTCTCAACCCAGTACTGGCACAGCCAGTTAGGAGGAGAAGGTAACCACACACACCACAAATCCAGTCTCACATAGACCTCTCGCATCAGCAAACCAAACACATAAACACACAAAAACATACTTGGAGGCTCTAAATAAAAATCTGCCTAAGCAGCAGAGACCTCCAAAGCAGACATCCAAGCAACCCCTACCATGCAACAATAGCCACGTAGCACATACTTCACGAAGTCAGAGTGCCACACAGTCACAGCCCTTAAGGCTAAACAACACACCTAATACACTTGTAATAGATGACTCTATTGTCAGACACACTGACGTCCCACTCACCAGACTGAACAAGGAGAAGGTCACTGTAAGCTGCCTGTCGGGTGCCAGGATCTGCCACATAACACAAGCACTCAGGTCACTCCAAAGCAAGTACAAATATAACTCCGTCATTGTCCATGCTGGTGTGAATGACCTGAGAAGTACCTCCCTGGACTACAGGAAAAGAGACATAGAGGAGCTCTCTGATCATGTAGCCAAGGCCGGTATGACCCTAACCTTGAGTAGCATCTTTCCCTCACCAAGAATGATACCACAGTATAAAGACAAAATGATCAATTTTAACAACTGGCTAAAGTATTGGTGTCATTCAAAGGGGATCCAGTGTCTGTCAGCCTGGGATGACATGCCCGACAAGCCACATTACTTCACTAGGGACGGCTTGCACCTGTCACTCCTGGGTTTTCAAATACTGGCAAAAGCTCTTGCCACCCCCATAGTGCCTTTTGTAGGCAAGGCTCAAAAGACAAACCCACCTCCATAGACAACACAAAGAAAAAAAAAACTAAGGGTAATGCTGCTCAACGCCAGAAGTCTAAACCTCAAGAAGCATGCACTGGAGACTCTCCTCAGTATGGAAAATATTGATATCTGTGCAGTAACAGAAACCTGGTTCAAGGCTCCCAAGAACACCCCAGCACTACCAGGTTATACTTCATACCATGCTTTTCGTCCCCAAAACTCGGACCGAACCACAAAAGGAGGGGGAGTATCCATATTCATCAAAGAAACCCACACCTCCAGGTTAGTGGCACTGCACGAAGCATCGGAGACCATCCATGTGCAGCTAACAGTGGGCAAAACTGCCTTTCAGTTTGTAGCCTGCTACAGACCACCCTCCCAAACACAGGAACCCCACTCGGCTTTCCTGAGAACACTGGAGAATATGAAGGTCTCTCCAAACACCATTATATTGGGTGACTTCAACTACCCAAACATTGACTGGGAAAACTACTCAAGCCCCAACACCCTCGCCCAACGGTTCCTAGAATTTATAAACTCAAATGCTATGGAACAACTGGTCACCACTCCCACAAGAGGGGAAAACATATTGGACCTGGTCATCACCAACATGGGGTCTCTATGTTCCACACCAGAGGTATACCCCTCATTTGTAAGATCAGACCACAAATTAATCTCACTGGACATCCATATCCCATCCCCACCCCCAGCCAAGGAAACCACAGTGAAGAACTTCTCAAAAGCAAACTTCACACTTCTCAAAACTGAGGTGGAATCCTTCAAAGCCCCCGGGCCAGTGGAAAATACGGCCCAAAATGCAGAATCCTTTACAAAAGCATTCTATGGACACCTACAGGAATGCATGGATCATGCTATCCCAAACAAAACCAAGACTCACTCCTCCAAAGGCAGGAGACCTGTCTAGTGGACCCTGGCCATAAATAAGCTATACAACAGAAGGAGGAAGCTACTACATGATAGAGCAAAATCCCAAAAAGGGAATGCATCTCTGATCCTTGAATAGCAAGAAACTACGATCCCTCATAAAATCATCTAAGGCCAGCTTTGAAAGAAAAATTGCACAAGACACTAAAGATAATCACAAGGCCTTCTTTAGTTATGTCAGGAACCTGGGAGGCAACTCCCAGATATGCCCTGAGTTAGTGCAAAATGACAAAAAATACACTGAACCCACAGACATTGCCAACATCCTGGCAGAAAGGTTCAGTGCAAACTTCTCCCCCCCTCCCCCCAAAAAGAGCAAATGTCTATCCCAACAGAATGTAGTGTAGCCTCCCTGAGATCACAGATGCACAGGTGAGAGCTTCCCTCTCCAAAGCAAAAAACACAGCATCAATGGGACCAGATGGTGTCCCGGGCTCCGTCTTACACGAGCTCCAAGAAGAACTAAACCCTCACATAAAGTCACTGTTCAGTCTCAGTCTTACTACAGGATATGTACCCAAGGAATGGCGTACAGCAACAGTGGTCCTGCTCCCCAAAGGTGGTGCCACAATGGACCCCGGAAACTATCACCCTATAAGCCTGACTAGCCTGGTCTGCAAAGCTATGGAGCGTATCATCATGGAAATCATAAACAAAGACATTGGGAACCTCCAGACACTGGATCCTACCCAATTTGGCTTTGCTAAGGGAGATATTGCCTCTTGAACCTGGTTGACTTCTTTGAAACAGTTACCAAAGCCATATATGAAGGGAAGATAGTCCATACAGCCTACCTGGACCTCGCAAAAGCCTTCAACACAATACCCCACTTGGGCATCATAAATAAGCTCACCAGCTTAAATATCAACTCCTATGTCACAAGATGGTTTGCAAACTGGCTCAGGGATAGAACCCACATGGTCAGAATTGCAGGTGCTATGTCAGACTCTAAACCAGTTACAAGTGGCGTCCCACAAAGCTTAGTCCTGGGACCTCTCTTGTTAGGTATATATTTCTCCGAGGTACAGGCTAAAATGGGTGGAGTATGGCTGACCAAATTCACAGATGACTGCAAACTGGTTGCCATAATCGACTCTCCGGCTGACACAAGCATCCTCCAAAAGGGTCTCACAGAGCCGGATAACTGTTGCCAGAGCCATGGCCTAAAGCTAAATGCCAAAAAGTGCATAGTCATCCCTTTTGGGAAAAACAAAGTGCCCACGAATTACCACATAGGTGGTAATCCATTAAGTACAGAAGAAGTAATTAGGGACTTGGGGACCCAAGTAGATAGTAATCTCTCCTTTGACAATCACATTGCCAAAGTGGTTAGAAAGACCTTCTATACAGCCCACTTTATCATGAAAGGGTTCACATCTAGATCAAGAGAGGTCATTGTGCCCCTCTACTCATCACTTATCAGGTCCATAATTGAATACAATGCCCCATTTGGGATGTACTTTACCCGACACCTGCAACATCTGAAAAGACCCCAAAAGTACCTCACCAAGAGGATCAAGGGACTCAAACAGATGCCCTATGCAGTTTGGCTAAAGAAACTCCAGTTCTACTCAGTTGTGTACCACCTACTCAGAGGCGATCTGTGTCTGATGTATAAAGCCATGTCCAACCCAGAATTAATGGACATGCTCCACCTCAGGAAATCCAAATCCCTTAGAGCCACAAGCTCTGGGGACTTGAACCTCAGCACAGAAATAAATAGGACATGCTGGAGGGACAGATTCATATCCCAGAGGCTCCCCTCACTCTGGAACAAAATCCCAATCCATGTTAGGCAGAGCCCCTCACTGACCCTCTTCAAGAGAAATCTTGACGAGTGGATGGGAGATCGTACGTTTACCCCAGGGATCTCTTCTGTGTCCCTGCTAGACAAAGGTACAGTAAACTAACCTTAAAAGGCTACCTTCTGTAACCTACTATACAGAGGCACAGTCAACTAATCTAAAAGGGTGGCAAAAGCCAAACACACTCTGGCTAGGCTTATACATGCCCTAGGGCAGATAGCCTAGTATCAACCTATGAACCTATGAACTTCACACTCAACTAAATCTCTCAAATTCGAAGTACAAGAAATCTGGAAAAAGCCAAAATTTATTGGGGGGGGGGGACAAAGACCCAAAACCCGGGACACATTTTAAACATTGCTTGTATAATCTTAGAAAGTTGCTAAAATAAAGAGTTTTGTGTTACCATGTGTTTCCTGAAAGATAGGAAGACTGAAACATAAATGGCTATCATTATTTAGTCACTTCAGTTCTCACCGATTTGTCAGGAAACCACACATTTTAAGAAGAACAGACCAAAAGTATGAGCCAAATATTCTGTGAAAATCTGGACAGTTGCAAGCTATGGACTCATCTCCTTGAATCACAAGTGGTGGTATGGGCAGAGAGTTCAGGCTCTTGTTCCTTGTACCTAAGGTACAGAGTTTGAGCCTGAATAACACTAACCACCAGGTGCACCTAACTGGGGCATTTCACACACACACACACACACACACACACACACACACACACACACACACACACACACACACACACACACGTAACTGTACCTAAATGTGAGAAAACTCTCTTCTCCCTAAATGTGAGAAAACTCTCTTCTCCTTAAAAACTATCCCTAAATCTGATAAGACATCAGAACCAGCAAAACTCTGATAAGACAACATTACGAACCACCAAAACTCTCCTTACCGTAAGGAAGCATGACTCTGACACTAATGATCAGCACTCGGGGTGTTGGGGGCAGCATAACTCTCCTTAAAAGCTGTACCTGAAAACACTACTTGGGCAACAACAAATGTAACACTCGAAAGCTGTATCTGCTCACACTTACCCAATGGAACAGCTAGTTTAAATTCTGCACACGCATACGTGTGGACTATGTTATTGGTGTGCGATGCACGCATGGGTCCTCCTTAAAGAAGACAAATCTGAGTTGGGTCCTCCTTAAAGAAAATCTCTACCACGGAGATTTTTTTTTTAATTGTTGAAGCCTCTGTCCTAGTAATTGCCTATGTCGCTTAGTGCTGGACCAGGCTAACCAAGACAAGATGGTCTTGTAGCTGTAAAAGTGAGGTGCGGTGCTCCCTCTCCCTCACCCTATGTTTCTGGTGCCCTTGCCACATATTATAGCATTTTTTAGGAATATTGCCATTATTTGTATAAAGTTTACTTAGCATGTAAGTACAAAATGTTAGCTAAAATGTACTTAAAGGTATAAATTGTAAAAACTGTGTGTGTTTGTGAAGACTGAGATGAAAACATTTCAACAAAATTTTGAAGTAGCACTGGATGTTAGCACTAGATGCATAGGGTAAATGACAGGTTCACAGATAATTTGCAAACAAGCATATTTCCCTATGATCCATATAGGTGACTGTGTAGTTACTATACCTTTCAACCTCTTAGTGCTAGAAATCCGGGCAGGGCCTAAAATGGTTTGGGAACAAAGGCCCAAAAATAGAGAAAGATTTTAAATATTGCTGTTATAAGCTTAGAATGGACTTATGTTAGCATGCTTTTTCTGCAGACTCGGAATTCTCAAAATGTCTGTCATTATTTAGTGATTTCAGTCCTCACTGATTTGCCAGAAAATCATAAATGTTGTGAGAAACACAAAAACATAAGGAAAAAATCTGAACAGTTTGTAAAAATCTGGACAAGTGAGAGATATAGTGGTCAATGGCCATCAGTGGCAGATGGCAAATAATGAAAAGGGGAGAGCAACCATTCATGTTTACTGAGACGTTCTGAATCTTATGTTCTCTGAATGAATTTACTACTGGAGTTGAAGCATGAATAGTGACCAGATAGCCAGTAATGGTTTGCATTCCAAAGTTACCTTATTTATTTATTCTTAATGCACCTAAATTTGAGGGTCTGTGCTAGCAAATGTATAGCAAAGGTAAGGACTGCAAACAAATGAACAACAAAATATTAATATTCAATGTAAACTATTATAACACAATATGTCAGTGGTAGAGACTGGCTCCATGCCATATTGGGTGCCAGTGATTTCCTGTTAGGAGACTTTATGTTCCACAACCTGCAAGCTGCACTATAATCAGTTTGTGGAAGAAAATAATTCACTGATTTAGTATCTCACTCCTTGGCAGAATGAAGATTATAGTTGAATCACCACAATCGAATGTCAAGTTTTACAAAGGAAAACTCTTGTTGCTTGGCACACTTGTACATAAAAGCTGTTTAGAAAACTTTACCTTCATAAATGAAACACATATTGGCGGTATAGTTCAAGAATAAGACTTTAATGGTCACATGAGGACATCATCCCTACTCTACTAGGTAAGTCTGTGTAAACAGCTTGTCTGATGCTCCCAAGACAAAAACATGTTGAATTATAAGAATGCTCATAAGTGTACTCATGTACTCGGTGGCAGAGCACCTTGGTCAAAAGGTTGATGACTGCCTTTTTAGTCATCTCATAAGAAGTGAAGCTATACGCTGTCAGCAGTCAGCTCAGGAGAGGTACACAGCTGTCAAGTAATCTCCATTTAGTATATAGTGCTGTCTTGGGTCACTTGGCAGGAGTGATTACTGAACAGATCCAGGAACCACAACATGCAGAGAAGATATACTGGCAATGTTTAACTGATGCGGCTTCATGGGATGAACTCACCTTCCAGCTTTAGAAGACCTCTCATTTACCTGGAGAGTCTGGGAATGGGAATTCAGACTGGATCCTGTTCATGATTTCAGTAGCTTAGGTGGTAGCAGGCATCAGCGGCCTAAAGCAGTCAGTACCGGTCAAGACAGTAACCTAAATTTTGCTGGTGGCCACCTGATGAGAGGCAAGCTTTCTGATTAAAAAATGTGCAGGATGCTGTGGGTACAGTGTTGTATCTCCTGCCTTTTTTCTCCATCAAAAAGGAAGTACAGTTGACATCACGCCATTATATTGCATCTCATTGATGAGGCAATATACTGGGTGTGAGCTATAAGACACATATTTCTCTTTCCAACAATACAGTTTGTTGTACTTGTTGGACTTCCTGCATATTTGATTGCCTTGTAACTTGCTGGTGCTATTTCACATGCATGGAAGTAACTATTTAAAAAAAAAACACTTTCTGGAACATGGTGACATTACCTGGGATGTATTGTGGTACAAAAGGTGTACTGTGTGAGACTTAGGTCCAAGCCTTCATGATATTTACTTATAGGCCACAAATGCTGTTGAACTCTACATCCTTCCATAAGATTTATTGTTATCTACTGCTCATGTGATACGTTTAGTTCTTGTTCTGTATGCCATTTTTGGCACAGAGAGTGTCAATCAGTAGGGTACATGGTCTGCCTGACCCTGCTTGATCTCATACAGCTAAACAGCTACCACAATGAACATCCAGATCAAAGATGGTAATCTTCACAGACGCAAAAACAGAAAATGCTGGAACAACTGTTCTCTCTTCAGCCAAAGATGATTACAGACACCTGAAATTCCCACTCTCCAGTGAAAAATATGTGCATTATCTGTTGAGAAACATTAAGTCCCATCTCACAACCCCACATTCAGGTCTTCACCCTGAGGGTCTCTATGAGTTATACCCCCAAGGTATGGAGAACAGCTGCTGTGATGCCCTTACATAAAGGATGTCCTCTACTGACCCTCAGAATCACAGGTCTATTAGTCTTACTAGAAATATTTGCAAGAATAGTGAGTATGTTTTAGTTAAAGTAATTCACAATCCCTGTATGCTAAACAGTTTACAACAGGCAAATCATGTCTGCTTGTCTGGATTGAGTTCTTGGAAAGGGTTAAACAGGCCACAGATAGTTGACATATAGTTCATGCTGCCTACATAGCCCTTGTCTACTCCACTGACACTACCTCCTATGCTGGAATTATTGACAAACTCTCCCATTTCAGCATTAACTCATGTAGCTTGCTGGATAGGTAATTGGCTTTGACAGAAACCCCACTGTTAAAGTCAGGGTTGTTTACTTTAGTAGGAAATAGCGTCATCAGCAGTATCCCACAGGGTTCTAAACTGGGAAACCTTGCCTTTGATATACATGTATGGGGTTTATATCATAACATCAAAGTCTCAAAACTTTGAATGTTATAACATCGAACCCAAAACCAAAAAAATTCACTGTTCCAGCACAAAACACAACACACACAAACACTAAAAACTGTTCCTCTCACACCCCCCCTACTTAAATATACCAACTCCGAGATCGCACCATGGTGGAGGAAATAGCGAAGTTGCGGAAACGGTTCACCAAATTTTTTCCCTGGGAAAGAATTCGATGTTCCACGGCTTTGATGTTGTCAGTCTTCGAGGTTATGGGTTCGATGTTATAACATTTGAAGTTTTGTGACTTTGATGTTATAATATAGACCCCATGTATGTACATATACAGAGGAAGAGTGAGAGATATATAGATAGACAGACAGATAGCTAGATAGATAGATAGATAGATAGATAGATAGATAGATAGATAGATAGATAGACAGACAGACAGACAGATAGATAGATAGACAGACAGATAGATAGATAGATAGATAGATAGATAGATAGATAGATAGATAGATAGATAGATAGATAGATAGATAGATAGATACATGTGTGTATGTCTTTTTAGTGAAACTGAAACTCAAGATATTGACTCTGTTCATCAAAACTCAACTTATCTAAACCAGGATAACTTAAAAAAAAAACAGAGCAAATGATTTTGTACAGTGTAAAATGATTTGTTGATCACTGTTATGAGTTTTTTTTTTTTAAGATGTATAAATAATATTGCAGTTTGCTTTATTATAGTGTGCTACATTGTGTTAGCTGGTTGTGCCTTTCCAACATTTTTTTCCCTTTCTTTAACTGTAGTGGGACTGTGGCATTGTTATATATAAGATTGATGGGTGGGGTAAAGCTCCTCCTCCATTACTGGTGGTACGGGGATGGGCTTACACCCTGAAAAAAAATGTTCTGCTTTTGTTTTTTTTTTTATTTTTTTGAGATTTGCTGTTTTAGGTAAGTTGTTTCGATATGCTGAGATTCAATAAGTTCAGTTTCAATAATAACATATATATCCATATATACATTTGCAGGAGATTACTAGGCTAACAGCTTAAGAGCCCTTACAAGCCTAGCTATTATTATCTGAATTTTACCTGATTTTCAATCCCTAAGGGCCAAAGGATGGCTTAGGTTTGTGTCTATGCCTTTGAATTTTTACATACTCTGTCTGTCCATAAGGGACATGGGCACCACCCCTGGGAATGAATTTACGATTCCCCATCCATTGATCCAAAATGCATTTGAAAATGGTCAGGGAAGGACTCTGTTTTACATGAATAGGAAGCCTGTTCCATAGAAGGGGTAATCTCTGAGACATATATCTGTCTCTCCAGCATGTTTTATTTGTTTTGCAAACCAGGCATAGATCCCTAGACTCGGTGACGTTTGTGCAGTTGTCTTGTGAATGTACAACAGTTCCATCAGGGCTGGATTTGTGACTACCTTGTAGGTTAGGCATAGATCACCCCTTAATAGTCAGTAGGAGACAGAATAAATGGACAGAGCTTTTAGTCTATTTACATAGGACATGTTGTTTACACTCTATTTTTTTTTTTAAGGAAACTATGAGGAAGCTCCAACTGTTGCACTTACCTGGTCAAGTGCATGCCAAAAGGTGCAGTGTACTCGATTATTTGTCTGATGAGAGCCGACTACAGTGGGGCTATAACTTCCTTGGATCTGGATGCCATGCCTCTATTTATACGTTGAGCCATATAGAAGGACTTTCTCACCACTGTGGACACATGACGGTCAAAGTTCAGGCTACTGTCTATATGTGAACCTAAATCTCTCACCCCTGAGTCCACTCTTAGGGATGTGCTATCAATGTCGTAATTTGCAGGTCTATTTGACTTCCCAAAGGGTATAATTATGCATTTTTTGCATTTAATTTTAGGTCATGGCTCTGGTACTTATCATTTGTCTGAGTCAGACCCTTCTGAAGAGTATCTACATCATTGTCAATAAATAAATAATTGTGGAATCCAATGATTGCCCCAACTTGCAGTTGTCAGCAAACTTAAGCAGTTGAATGCCTCCTACATTCGCCTTGACTTCAGAGAAGTAAATTCCATACAGGACGGGTCCCAGCACTGACTGCTGTGGTACACCACTTGTAACTAGCTTTTTGCTAGATCTGGATTCACCCACTCTAACAACATTTGCCCTGTCCAAGAGCCATCCGGCTATCCATCTGGTAACATAGGGATTTATGCCTAGCTTTGTGAGTTTATCTACAGTACCTAAGTGGGGAATTGTGTCAAATGTCTCATCCAGGTCAAGGTAGGCAGTATGCACTGTTTTACCCTCATCCATGGCCCTAGTGACTATCTCAAAGAAGTCCACCAAACAGAGCAGGCACAACCTGCCCTTGACAAAGCTGAACTGGGTTGGATCCAGTGTTTGGAGGTTTTCTATTTCATTATTTATCAGGTCCATGATTATTCTTTCCATGGCTTTACATGTGACTAGTCAAACTTATGGGTCTGTAATTTCTTGGATCTACTCCACAGGGAAAAGGCCAGTCTGGAGGCTATGGCTAAATAGAGATCCTAGTGGCCCTGATGGGTCCTGTTTCAAGCTGTTTAACAAGCACCATGGAATATTGTCAGGACCCATTGAAGCCCTGTTTTTATCTCTAGAGAGAGCAGTGGCTCCTTGGTGGTAACTGGTAGGGGAATGGTGGAGGGTATTTCTTGGTGGGTAACCAGAGGTAATGAGGAGGAGAAATTTGAGCTGAATTTATTGGCCAGCAGATTTGTTGTATCTTCTGGCTGAGTATAGCTGATGCCAGCTACAATGAATTCTGCACATTGTTGGGTATCGCCCTTAAGATTGCAGACATAACTAAACATGCCTTATGGTTATTCTTAGTTTGGGTGGCTGTTTTTGCCTCAATGTTTGCTCTTGAAGACTAGACTAGTCCCCTGATTTATAATAAAAAATTGAACAGACCACAGCTGAGGAGTATGTAGTTGAAACCAACGTTGTTTAATACACAAAGTAAGCGCTTTCACGATCTGTAACTGACCGCTTCTTCAGACTAATTGATTTTGCTGCTGCAGGCAAATAAACTACCAGGGATTAATGGTGCAGTGTCACTTAAGCCTTTTCTTAAAGCTAAACCACTTAAACACTAAGCTTTTTGAAAGATATATATTGATAGCATGCTTAGTTATTCTTTATAACTTTTGCTGTTTTATTAGTTTTTAGTATTTAAATGTTTTGATAGAATCAGTTTTCTGTGTTTTTAAGTTCTCGATTGATTTAATTAATAGACTTTATCAATTTACTTTAATTGTTGACTTGAGGATATACTATTTAAATGCTATGATTATTCTGTTTGAATGTATAAGTCTGAAGAAGCAGCCAGTTACAGATCATGAAAGCGCTTACTTTGTGTATTAAACAACGTTGGTTTCAACTACATACTCCTCAGCTGTGGTCTGTTCAATTTTTTATTATATTTGTGAGGCTCTGAGGTGAAGACCAAGCGTCTACCCAGTTACAGAACAGTTTATTCTCTAATCCCCTGATTTGCTTATTTAGACTATTGTGGGAGTTTTGCTCTGTTGTACACATTCTCTCTTATTTCAAGACAGGATTTTCATTCATTTGTTGTACAACCTATATATACCAGTGGTCCACCAGGGTGGCTTGCTTTTGTGGTTGTCCTAGGCTTATTTCAGTCTGGTACTGCTATTTTTATGCAGATGTTTACATGCTCATACAGGGCTTTTGTGTACATCTCTGTATAGGCCTCAATGTTTTCTGGGTTTGTGGGAGCTTGGAAACTAGCAAAGGTGTCACTTAATAGGATGTAGTTTGCCTTAGAAAATTTCTTAAAGCTTTTGGAGTTAGGTGGGTGTTCTAGCTTTATATTTATTTCAGGGATACGGTTTTGTGATATGATCTAACCAGGAAGGACATCACACTTTGGGTGGGGGGTGAAATGTTCTACCATATTTGTGAGTTCGAGGTCAAAGATATTTGTATGCCTAGTGCGAGTGCAAACCAACTGCTCCAGAGCATTTGCATTGGCAACATCTAGAATTGCAGTCTGCATGTTAGTGGTTGTATGTGCTTCCCAGGTAATAAAGGAGTAGTTGAAATCACCCATGAGTATGGTATTGGGCTGAATGGTAAGTGACTCTAGTAAATTTAGGTATGATCTATGGGTTTCCTGGCTCATGGTGGGGGACCTGGAGCTAGCAAGGATATGGTAATGGATTTTCCCCATGGCTAATTGGACATAGAGTAGCTCAAGCATGCCATATTGTTTGGCCAGTCTTGAGGTGTGCTTATTTTTTATATACATGACTACCCACCTTTTGCCCTTTCATGTGCAGTGGGGGATCAAATGCGTGAAAGGCATTATTGCCATGCATTGCAGAGATGCTTTCCATGGCTTTGAACCATGCTTCAGTAACTGCACAGACATCAGCATTCTCCAAGGTGAGAAATGCTTCCAGGGAGTTTAGTTCCTTGTTGAGACCCAAGCATTGAGCAGTAATACCTTTAGCTTATCATCCGGAGTACATTTTGTTGTGTTAGAAGGTTTGTCTTTGACATTACATAGAAAAGGCACTATAGGGATGGATAATGTTATGGCCAATATTTGAAAGCCTAGTGGTGACAGGTGAAAACCAGTCCTAGAAAAGCAGCATTGTCTGTCAGTCATTTCCTCCTATTTTGACAAATATTGGACCCCTTTGAAATGGCACCAGTAGCTAAGCCAATTATTAAAGTCAATCATTTTCTTTTGGTATTGTGACATCATCCATGGAGATGGGAGAATGCTGCTCAATGGTGGGATCACACCTGCCTGTGTCACATATTCTGAGAGCTCAATCATGTCTCTTTTCATGTAGTCTGGGCAGGTATTTCTTAGGTCATTTACGTCCACATGGACTATGATTGAATCATACTAGTACTTGAGGTTTAATGACCTCAGTGCTTGCATGATGTGATGAATCTTGGTCCCTGACAGGCAACTAACTGTAACCTTCTACTTATCCATCCTGGTGAGAGGGATATCAATATGTCTCACAAACTGAGTCTCCTATGACCAAAATATTGGGTTGTGTGGTGTTACACCTCATGGGCTTGAAGGCTGAGGCACAATTAGATTGGTTTTATGTGTTGTGGTGGGACTTGTCTTGTTTGTGTACATGCAATATTTCTGAGGACTGTGTTTGAGAGAACTTTGAGGTTTGGGTAAGTTACATGTGAGCAACTCCTCATACGTGGGTCTATGTGTGTGGTCCTTTGTAAGTGCAATGAGTGTTTTGTGTGTGTGTGTGTGTGTGTGTGTGTGTGTGTGTGTGTGTGTGTGTGTGTGTGTGTGTGAGTGTGTGTGTGTGTGTGTGTTGCTGACAACCTGTTTGGTGTTCCTTTGTGTCTATATATATATATATATATATATATATATATATATATATATAAAACACTGCACAAACTCATATGTACATATATATTAATATATATATTTCCCTGCTTTGGAGTCAGATGATGATGGCTGTGAAATGGGTGTAGTTATCAAATCCCATTCTGATATTCAGAATTTTCAGCAAGGACAACACCAGTCAAATTCTTGGTATGTTAAGCTTGTATCTTTACCACTTACCATACAGTTATCTCACTCTGGCACAGTCACCAGGTAGTAGGGTCTCTATGTTGCTGACAGACTCTCCTTTGATCACCATACCTCTGTGGTTGTTGTAAAATCCTTCTACTTTACAAAGTTTATCCTTTGTCATATCTACTTAAGCTCCATAGAAGTTATACCCTTACTGTAGTCTTCCTTTATTAGGCCCATCATTGAAAACAATGCCCCCATTGGCACATATCTCACAAAGTACTGAAAACGACTCAAAATACTTCAGTGTTTCCTCAACAAAAATACCTCAGGTCTCAGTAATCTTAGCTACTCTGATAGAGTGACAGAGCTGCAAATCTGCATAGTATCCTACACATTCCTTAGGGGTTATGTCCACTAAAATTCCCATGCTATGAGTGACAGACCACTCTAAGATCACCATCACCACAATAAAACTAGTTGCAAACCTACACTATCACATCAACAATACCAGAAGGCATGACAAGTACAATACCCAGTGCATTCCACATTTCTGAAATAGGTTGACTTTATATGTCAAACATAGTACCTTTCTTACAACCTTTATAACCAGTTTGGATAACTTTAAGAATTCAGGACAAAACCAGTAAAAACAGCAAATCCATTTTTTTTTCAAAAATGGGTTGCTTTTCCCTCCCAAAAGAAAAGAAAATATTCTTTTATTTCATTCTTTTGTGGATGAAATCAAAGTTTAATTTTTTTCTGATACTACACCAAACACCAAAGATGAGAGTATAAAACACCACACAGCTCCATTCTACTATTTTTATTACACTTTAGCGCCTCGGCAAAAATGCCTTCAAGAAATGATACAAATTGAATAAAAAGCCTTCATTATAAAAAACATTAAATCAATCAATTATCTAATATACGAGCTTGCTTAATAAAACAATTAAATTAAACATTTCCAATTAAATTCCATATTAAGTCCTTCTGGATGCAGAGTATTGCATTTTAAAATGTATATTGCCTCTTTATATAACAGCATATTTTTTTAGTTGACCTATATCTCCCATTTTTACAAAGACTTTCTCTAAAATAGGTGCTTGTAGTAAAGTATAATCTCCATCATGCTTTTCTATAAAATGCATAGCTACAGAACTTTCAATTTTTTTCTTTTTTATATCTCTGATATGCTCCTGCAGCCTCACTTTAAATTTTCTTTTACTTTGTCTTATATAGAAAAGGCTGCAGAGGCACTTCAGACAATACACAATACCCTCCATAAGACACCACTCACCTCAAATTTCTTATTATTAATCTTGTTAAAAAAAAGGAACTATATATTTAAATATATTATAATTATTACAAGTATATATTTTCTTCTGGTAGGACGAAATAAGATTTAACTAACACATCTTTTAGATTATGCCGTCTTTTGTAAGATATATATAGTCTTTTATCTATAATTTTCCATAACACTACATCTCAATGTAAAAAATCCTAGTACCAATTAATTAAATTTTTTCACTTGTTCACTTAGAACATTATATGTAGTTACAAAAAATATTTTTCTCTTTCCCATGTCTTATATGTTCCATTATTGCATATATTGCCACTATGTTGTTTAAAACCCGTTTTATTAACCCCCATTTTTTTTAACTGCTTCTCTAAGAATGTCTTTACTATATCCTCTTTGTACAAACATTGCCATGGTATAGCCAATCTCTTTCTCCAGATTCATTTTGTTATTACATATTCTGCACACTCTTAGCAATTTTCCATATGGGAGGGCTTGAACAGTACGATCTGGACGGCACGTAGTGCCATGTAGATACTGGTCTCCATCTATAAATTTTAATAGTTGCTCTAATTTGTCCCTCATTACTTACATATAATTGTATAGCCAAAAAATTCACTGTTTCACCACACTGCAGCCCTTCAAATTGTAACCCATATTGATTCTGATGTAAGTCATTTATAAAATCTTGTACATATTCTTTCCCATTTTCACAAATAAAAATCAAATCATCAATACAACGAAAATAAAATAAAACATATTGTTAAAGAAATACATGTCTGTAAACATAATCTATTTCAAATTTGCCCATGAATAGGTTGGCATACATGGGGGCAAAAGAAGCCTCCATGGCCATACCCTGTAGCTGATGATATAACACATTATTAAAACTAAAGAAATTATTCACAAGACAAAAATGTAATAACTCCATCACATAGTTCCAAACTGGGCAGTCTTCTAAAAAATATTGAATGGCTGCCATTCCATTTGTATGTTTAATATTTGTATACAGACTTTTAACATCTATGGATACCCAATACATATTGGGTTTCCATTGTATTGTTGCTATTTTGTGCAAACAATCTGCTGTATCCCTAATGTATGATGGCAACTTTTGAACATACGGTACCAAAATATTATGCAAAATAATGCCTATATTATGTAAAAATATTTAATTGCTGAGACTATTGGTCTCCCAGGTGGATTTCTTTAATTTTTATGCAATTTTGGGAGACAATAGAATGTTGCCATAGTAATATTTTCTAAATCACATTCTTTCTTAGTCATTTGTTCAGTAATATATCCTAAATGACAACCTTTTACCAATACATTTTTAAATCTTTCCATTGCTTCTAGATTGTTGTGTCTTTCGGCTTTTCCCGGTTAGGGGTTGCCACAGCAGAACTCTGGTCCGCTAATGATTGGCAGTAGATTTTTACGTTCCGAGTTGCCGGCCCTGACGCACAACCTTCAATGAAGGTACGCCCATTCACGCATGTCTCAACACAGAAGACGCTATAGCTGAGAATCAAACAGGACAACATCTTACTGTGAGGCGACAACGCTACCGCAGCACCACCACCGCAGTTCCATTGCTTCTAGATATTCTTCCATATTACTTCTTTCATACACAGTGTCATAATTTAAATGTTCCATACACATATGCAAGTATTGAGTATAATACATCACAATAATTTTGTTGCCTTTATCTATTGGCTTCACAATTAAATCTTTCCTGCTTACTAAATCCCTAAGAGAGGTCCATTCCTGCTTCGTTAAATTATAATCTATTACATTCTTATTCGAAAAGAAATCAGCATACAACTGTTCAACTGCATAATTTAACATTTCAGAGAAGATTTTCACACATTCATTTGTATATGGGGGGATAAAAGTGTTTTTAAAGTACACATTTTTATCATTTAATAAGCAATATGCATTTACATTCATTTCTACATCAAACATTTCTGAAGAACATGAATAAAAACTATCTTCATCACTATTATAATGAATTTCTTCCACATTATTACATTCTATGGTTTTCTGAGATTCAAAAAAACATTTCAGATGTAGTTTATGTACCAACCAGAAAATCTCTTGCTTAACAATATGTATCTAGGGACAACAATTGGAATAAATTTGAGTCCCACATTCAACATGTTGATTTGTTCCTGTGTTAATAAGCATCCTGATAAATTTACTACACAATATTAAAAGATGTCAATATGCATAGTATCCTACACATCCCTGAGGGGTTATGTCCACTAAAATTCCCATGCTATGAGTGACAGACCACTCTAAGATCACCATCACCACAATAAAACTAGTTGCAAACCTACACTATCACATCAACAATACCAGAAGGCATGACAAGTACAATACCCAGTGCATTCCACATTTCTGAAATAGGTTGACTTTATATGTCAAACGTAGTACCTTTCTTACAACCTTTATAACCAGTTTGGATAACTTTAAGAATTCAGGACAAAACCAGTAAAAACAGCAAATCCGTTTTTTTTTTTCAAAAATGGGTTGTTTTTTCCCCCCCAAAGAAAAGAAAATATTCTTTTATTTCATTCTTTTGTGGATAAAATCAGAGTTTCATTTTTTCTGACCTTGTTATATCTACCAGCAGGAAAAACTACTAATTGGAGTCTGGGTATCTTATGCATTGCCTGTTTAACATACAAAAATAATAATAATACTAATAAAAATGTATTACTTAGGTCAGCTGTACATCATAATACATTTTTTCAGCCAGTTTAGGAGTAACATTTACTCATAAAACATATCCATATGCAAATTTGTCTCAGCATAGGTCTCAGCTTTAGTAAGCAATTCCATTAAATGACAAAAAAAGAACATTCACACATAGTCATCTTTAAATGTTTGCAAATTGGTCCCTGTACAATATAAACGCAAGCTATTAGCACATCATTTTAGCTTTTATCTACCATCACCAATAGTTACAACACAAAAACACAGCCAGTGGGGGTTTCACAGCTGAGTATCTGTGAAGATACTGTATACTATTAGTAACCCACCTCCAACTTGTTGTTGAAGTCTTGCCACTGAATGTTTCATGTGTGTGTGTGTGTGTGTGTGTGTGTGTGTGTGTGTGTGTGTGTGTGTGTGTGTGTGTGTGTGTGTATATATATATATATATATATATATATATATATATATATATATATATATATACATATATATATATATATATATATATATATATACACATACACACATATACGTATTTATTTAATTTTTTGAGTAATCAACTTTCAGTCATAAACCATAAAAATCCAATAAACCTGCACACACACACACACCTCTCAGTTCTCCCAAATTTGGGGGAACACATCTAGTTTTTCTCAAACTTTTTTCCATCCCTCCTAAATTTGGAAATTATTTTGAGTTAACAGCACCCAGTAACAGTACCTTATATGGAAGCTATTCCCTAATTATTTTTTCTTTGTCCATAATTCCGAAGTAAAAGTTGAAAGACATGACACATACACAGATTGTACTAACACATATGCAGCAATGTCTCCTTGCAAATTCTACTGGGTCATACAACTGTTTCTGGAAACGTATGTCTTTTGGCCTTGATAATTGTATCAAAGTATTTTTTACTATTACTTTAAACTGTTAAACATCTCAAACTTGACTAACTTGTTGTTAATATTGTTATTAGTTTAGATTTACTATGCTGTTTGTACATTACAAACAATATTCGTTTTTTAACATTTTTGTCATTATTGTTAACCTTTTCTCTACTCTACTCTATGTTCAGGAGCTTTTCTCCCTGGGTCTTTGGTGAAAATGGGCCCCATGCCCAGTCGAAATTACCCACTTAACATAAATAAATAAATCTGCCACATTACAGGAGTAGGCTACTTTTTCCTTTTTTTCAGGTTCAAATTTGTTACAGAAAAAAAAGTTTATTACAAACCTTTGCAAAAACTGTTTACAATTAAAAAATGAGTACACTCAACAAAACTAATAAAATGTCTCCTATCATCTAATCAATAAAAAAGGGTCTGTTGCCATGTATATGAACTTTCCCACTATCTCTGTTACCAGCTGAGTAGATATAAGCATCCTGAGGCAATGTAGAAATTGACTCATGTCTATGGTCAACCAGTTAATTCTCAAACAAACTAATATGGTATGTGAGAGATGTATTTACACAATGTCACTGGAGGCAAAGCTCTCACATAAAAGCACTCCTAATGTCAGTTTACATTGTCAGTAATAAACACACTGCACTCATTACACACAATTCAAACAGACACATAGAGCCACATATGCTGAAGTACTTAAATGTAACCTACCTAAACCCCAAAGACCTCCTAGACAAAGTACACATAACAAACTCCTTCAGCAGCCCTGAACACACTCTTTCAAACCAACACCCGCATCAACACATACAGCCACATCTCATGGAGCCTCTACTTTTAAGCCCATAAGGCAAGCCACCACAGAATCCAACATTCTAGTTATTGGAGACTCCATTATGAGACACAATGATGTCCTTCTCACCAGGCTGAGTAAGGACAAAATCATGGTCAGTTGCTTATCATGGACCAGAGTCCACCACATTATGCACACACACAGGTCCGTGGACCACAAGTACCAGTATGACTCAGTCACAGTCCATGTGGGTGTAAATGCCCTGAGACATACCTCCCTAGACTAAACAAAGAGAGACATCCTGGAGCTCTTGGAACAGGTGTCCCAGGCTGGTACAAGCCTATAATGTAGCAGCAATGAGCAGAATTTTACCTTCTCCAAGGATGATGGCACAATATGAACAAAAGATGACTGTCTTTAATAATTGGCTTACTTTCTGGTGTCATTCTAAGGGGGTGCAATATTTGTCAGGATGGAAGGAGATGCACCTCTCTCCTGTAGGCTTTTGAATATTAGCTAAAACAGTGTCTACCTCATAGTGCCTTTTTTAGGCGATGCCAAACTGAAAGTACTTCCATTATACCAAATCAAAATTATTTATTTATTTATTTGTCTTTTGTTAACCAGGTTAGTCCACTGAGCTGGAGGCCCATTTTTAGTGGAGACCCGAGGAGAAAAGCTCCAATACAAATGATAAAATAACAATAACAAAGTTAAGAAAATTAATATGAAAATACATAAGAACAAAACATTTATGCCTTAATGGAAATTAATAGAGTATAACAGTCAGCAAAAAGTACAGCTATGAACTAACAGAAGTAGAACTTGGAATCAAAAATGAGGATTTACAAATTGGGGCATAATGACTAGAAGAGATTAACAGAAAAATGCATAAACCCTAAAAACAACACTGATGTCTAGTCAAAGTAGGTAGAGAGGAGGAAGATGTATTAAACAGAAAGGTTAAAATAAAAGGGAAGGGAAGAGTATGGAGGAGAATAAAGACAGTGACAAGAAAATAGTAATAAAAAGGGGGGGGGTAGGAAACTAAAGTACGTAGGGGGAGGTAAAAGAAAAGATTGAGTAATACAAATACTCAGTGGCTTTGCTAAGGTTCCATAGGACTAATGATGATAAAGTTGTGTAAAAGTATGGAGGGAATTGTTGTAATTGGAGGAGAAAAAGTTAAGTTGGGTGGTCACAGGTGACAAAACCAAGAAAATCTAAAGGTGGTACTGCTCAGTGCCAGGAGTCTAAACAAAACCTTCACTTCCTAGAAGCTCACTTTAACCCAGAGAATGCTGACATCTGTGTGGTTACTAAGATATGGTTTAAAGCCATAGAGAGCACATCGGCACTTCAAGGTTATAATGCCTTCCATACATTTAGAACAGCTACTACACAGAGAGGGTCTAAAGGTGGAGGTGTCTTGATTTACATAAAAATAAACATACCTCAAGGCTTGTTAAACAGGACAATGCACTTGAGATTCTCTATGTTCAAATCACTGTAGGCAAAACACAATACCACTCTTTGCAAGCTACAGATCTCCCTCTATGACCCAGGAAACCCATACCATATATTTAAATGTATTGGAAACACTCACAATCCAATCCAATACCATATTCATGGGTGACTCTGATAACCCCACTATTAACTGGGAATTATGTACGACACCAAACGTACAGGCGGAGACATTCCTGGATTTTGTAAACACAAACTCTGTGGACCAAATTGTTAATACAGGCACACACACACACACACACACACACACACACACACACACACACACACACACACACACACACACACACACACACACACACACACACACACAGAGTTTATGGATCACCTTCTAATCATTGAAACCCCACATCAGCGAATCCTGCTTCATCGAGACAACAATACTGAATCTTCATTTAAGCGAAACCTTAAACCCCCACCCCCCAGTAAAGAAACCACCATAAAAAACTTCTCCAAAGCCAACTTCATGCTACTCAAGTCAGAAGTGACAAACTTCATGACACCCATGCAGACGGGAACTGAAAGTTCAACTGCTGAATCCTACACTAAGGCACTGTACGAGCACATCCACTCATGCATGAATCGTACCATCCCAAATAGAACCAAAATGCTCTCATGCAAAAAAAGGAAGCCAATCTGGTGGTCCCCTGCCATAAACAAACTTTACAACAAAAGGAAGAAACTTTTGCAGAAAAGAGGAAAATCCCAGGATGCAAAAAACTCCCTTACTAGCCTCAGTAAGAAACTGAGATGCCTCATAAAATCCTCCAAAGCTAGTTACGAAAATAAAATTGCCAAAGATTCCAAAGACAACCACAAAGCATTCTATAACTATGTCAAGAATCTAAATGGCAATGCTCACATCTGCTCTGAGTTAAAACAGAATGGCATTAAATATACTGATCTGAAGGATATTGCCAATATCCTGGCAGATCGATTTAGTGCCAACTTCACCCCCCTCTCACCCCCTAAATGGCCCATCTCAATACCGGAAGATTGCCAAATTCCAGTAATAATGGCCACACAGGTACAAAACGCACTCTCTAAAGCCAAGAATACAGCATCCATGGGACCAGATGACATCCCGGGCTGTGTACTACATGAACTACAATATGAACTGGCACCTCACCTAAGTGTCATGTTTAATCATAGCCTCACCTCAGGTTTCATGCCCACTGAGTGGTGCAGAGCTACAGTTATCCCAATCCACAAGGGGGGATCCACCTTGGATCCCAGAAACTACCGTCCCATCACTCTGACAAGCCTTATCTGCAAGGCCATGGAGCGTATTATCATGGAACTTATAAACAAAGACATTGGCAACCTTCACTGGACCCCACCCAGTTTGGGTTTGTGAAGGGCCGATCTTGTCTCCTGAACCTGATTGACTTCTTTGAATCAGTCTCTAGAGCCATGGACAAGGGTAAGGTGGTCCACACAGCCTATCTAGACCTTGCCAAGGCCTTTGACACCATCCCCCACTCTGGAATCATAGATAAACTTACTAAGTTGGGCATTAATCCCTATGTCACCCAATGGGTTGCTAAATAGCTTACTGATAGAACCCACACTGTAAAAGTAGCCGACTCCAAATCCAGCTCCAGACAAGTGACAAGTGGAGTACCTCAGGGTTCAGTCCTGGGGCCGCTCTTGTTTGGCATCTACTTCTCTGAAGTACAGGTCAACACTAAGGGACTCTGGCTAACAAAGTTTGCAGATGACTGCAAACTGGGAGCCATTATTGAATCCCCAAATGATATGGATACTCTACAAAAGGGCCTTACAGTAACAGATGCTTGGTGCCAGAGCCATGGGCTCAAGCTCAATGCCAAGAAATGTACTGTTATCCCCTTTGGGAAAAAACATGTATCCATGAATTACCATATAGGTGGCAGTACACTAAACACAGAAAGTGTGATAAGAGACTTAGGGACACAGGTGGACAGTGGTCTCACCTTCGATAACCACATCGCCACAACAGTCAGGAAATCCTTCTATGTGGCACACCTCATCACAAAGGGCTTTTCATCCAGAAAAAAGGAGGTCATTGTCCCACTGTACTCATCCCTCATTAGACCCATTATAGAATACAATGCCCCATTTAGTATGTACCTCTCAAGACATCTGCAACAACTGGAAAGGCCTCAGAAATACCTCACTAAAAGAATCACAGGCCTAAAGCAGATGCCCTACGCTAACCGCCTTAAAAAACTCCAGCTATACTCTGTCGCATATCGTCTACTCAGAGGTGATCTCTGCTTAACATACAAGGCCATGTCAAACCCAGAGCTGTTGGACATGCTACACTTAAAGAAATCCCAATCCCTCAGAGCTACACGCTCCAGGGATCTAAACCTTGTCATCACAATAAACAAAACATGCTGGAGGGATAGGTTCCTGACCCAGAGACTCCCCAGACTCTGGAATAGATTGCCCATACATGTCAAGCAGAGTGCCTCTTTGGACCTCTTCAAGAGGAACCTTGACGATTGGATGGGAGAAAGGAAATTCACCCCAGGGATTACGTCAGTCGCCCTGCTAGACAGGGGTCCAGGAAAGTAAATAATGTGGGAAGAAATAGCCAGGGAATTGTTATGGCTAGGCTTGTACAGGCCCTAGGGCTGATAGCCTAGTACCAACCTATGAACCTATGAACCAGCGAAAACATTCACTGAGAAACTAACCACTTGGACACCAGGACAACATGCACACAACAAAGAGATTAAAGCCCAACAGAGTGGGGGGCTTTGCCCCCTAACTATATATACCATACCAACTTCGAGATTGCACCATAGTTGGGAAAAGGGCAAATACCTCCATGGTGGCCAAGTGGTTAGTTTCCCAGTGAATGTTTTTGCTAGTGTAAGGTTTCACTTATGTGAAGATTTGATATTGTCATCTTGATGAAACAGGATTCGCTAATGTGGGGTTTCAATGGTCTGAAGGGGACCCATATATATAAATATATATATATATATATATATATATATATATATATATATATATATATATATATATATATATATATATTTATGCATACACATATATATAATATTTATGTATGCACATATATATAATATTTATGTATACACACACACACACACACACGCACACACGCACACACACACACATATATATATATATATATATATATATATATATATATATATATATATATACATACATGCATATACACATACACACACACACACACACACACACACACACACACACACACACACACACACACACACACACACACACACACACACACACACACAAACACACACAGACACACTCACGCACGCACACAAATATATACATATCTGTTATGAGTTATATCCCCAAGGTATGGAGAACAGCTGTTGTGATGCCCTTGCATAAAGGATGTCCTCTACTGACCCTCAGAATCACAGGTGTATTAGTCTTGCTAGAAATATTTGCAAGACTAGTGAGTACATTTTAGTTAAATTAATTCACAATGAAAAAGGTTACCTGATATCCATGAATGCTAAACAGTTTACAACTGGCAAATCATGTCTGCTTGCCCAGATTAAGTTCTTGGAAAAGGCTAAACAGGCCAGAGATAGTTGATATATAGTCCCTGCTACCTACATGGACCTTGTCTAGGCCATTGGCTACCTCCCATTCTGCAATTACTGACAAACTCTCCCAATTCAGCATTAGCTCATATACCTTGCTGGATAGATAATTGGCTTTGATAGAAACCCTTCCGTTAAAGTCAGGGTTGCTTGTTCTAGAAAGAAATAGTGTCACCAACACTGTCCCACAGGGATCTAAACTGGGCACCCTTGCCTTTGATATACATGTATGTACATATACAGAGAGAGAGAGAGAAATAGAGCAGCACCAAAGATATTTGAAGAGAAATGCAGGCAAAGGCATCAGGATATGAAAAAAATTACAATACAAAAATAAGAAAACAGAGGAAAAGTAGAAAAGAGGTTTATTAATGGGGAACTTAAAGAAATCAAAACTCAGGTTATGGATTACCTCTGAAGTGAAGGATTTAGTGCTGAAAATCTATCTCTGATAACACCACAGCAGGACAGAGTAATGGATACCCAAATTAAGGAGAAAGCAGTGGAGCGAGAAATATCTAATCAATTGCCATATGAAGATACTTTGGAGCCTGCCACAGGAAACCAGTACAAATGTTCAGTTAGAGCTGCACACATAGCCAGCCTTAGGCATAGGCCAACTATGCAGCCGCCTAGGGTGCCACTCTCTCAGGGGCACTTTTCCAATATTCATTTGTTTATTTTATTTTATTTCATTTTTGTAGTAAAGAAATGGTTTCTTTAAAATATGTTGAATGAATACAGGAAAAGCTGAAGATTAATACAAATTCTGAGAAAAAGGAAGAAAAATGTCATCTGGATGTTGTAGGTAGACCAGAATGGGGGCACCAGGTGGTGTGGGGGAGCGCTGTGGAGTCCTTTTGCCTAGGGCACCAGTTGAACAAGGGCCGGCCCTGGTTGCACAGCAAGGGAAGGAACAGGAAACTGTGGCAACTCTGACAGTCAACGTTGTGGAGTGATATGTGAGTGGATTTTCATATGAAAGAGCAACGGATGACACAGGATAAAACTGAAGAGACTGTGGCACAAGAAGATGCTCTGGAACTTTCTATAGAATGCCTGCAGGAAATGGAGAACAAAGAATGTGCCCTCAGTTTAGAAGAAAATGATCTAAGAGAAGAGCTCTTGATTTAATAGAGATGGACAGACATATTAAGATCAATGAAAGAAATACACTACAGAAAGTCAATCAAACCCAAAAATTAGAAGTCTGATAAAACAAATGAACACAGTAATTAGGACTGTCCATAGAAGTTCATGTAATATAACAGAAGTAAATAAGATATATTACTGTGCAGCTAAATTAATAACAGATAAAGTCTTACCACAAAAACATAGGGCAGTAAGGGAAAGGAAGGGGAGAAATCGAATGCTATCATGGAAGTATCAGATAGAAAAAACTATAAAGCAACTAAGACAAGAAGTGTCACTGTTAGAAGAGAATAGAAGAGGGAACAGATCAACAAAAATACTCAGAATGATAGACGTGATAAAAGCAATGCACAGTATGTGAACAGATCAGGATCTATCATGCATTGTTGCAAATAATAGACTAAAAATATCAGCACTGACAGGAAAACTTAGAAGATACACAGATAAATGTAAACATAGCTCTCAGTCATTCATCTACAGAATATGGAACATTGCCTCTAGTAATGTGGAACAAATGGGCAAAATGCAGAACACATACTAACAGCTTACTAACAACTTCAACTGTGAAGCTCACAGAATGATTAAAATGTGTCACTTTATGCGTATTAAGCATTATTTTAATGAATGAATATTATTCAGTATTATTTCCCATGGATATCAGTGAAAAATATTCTTATCGCTGAAAGGGTCTGTCATACAGTCAGTGTGGAACAATGAACAATGTGGAAATTCTAAGACTCAAAATGAGGAAAGTTCCTCATAATGAGGTACACTTGAGAGAGGCATGAATATAAAGGAAAAGTACAAAATAAGCAATTTATTGGTGACCCAAAAAAGTTTTATAGAGAAGTGGGAAACAAGGCAAAAATAATTGAAATACCACCGAAATAGACACATTTTGAATAAATATCTATAAACATCTTGTGGAACATAACAAAGATGCTGAGTGGACAGAAAAAGTAAAAGAAAGAATAAGAAGTTGAAATGTACAGGATATGAAATGGGATGAAGTAATGGCCAGAGACACTGAAACAAAGTTAAGAAAAGTCTCTAATTGGAAAAGCCCAGGCCCAGATACAGTACCTAACTTTTGGCTAAAAGTATTGGCATCTTTGCATGAACATTTAGCCACAAGTAAAAACTTTTTGTATGCACAACACAAACAGACACCAACTTGGTTAACAACAGGAAAAAACAATACTTCTACTTAAGACCGAACTTGCAAGCTACCCTAAAAACTATAGACCAGTAACTTGCCTTCTGACAATGTATAAACTATACACAGGAATTGATGCCGAAAGACATGAAGTCTGAAACATACAGACGAAAGTGCTTAACCAAATTTGTTTTTATTTTCTTTTAATAATGTAATTTATTTCTTCCTTTACATGGTGCAGTCCACCTGAGTTTGGTTCTGGATCACTTATTCCTGAAGTGTTCCTGTTTGTTTTATTGGCACCTGGATTACTGAACTCCAACGGATCAGAAATGAAGCATTTTTTTGTTTATTTTTTTGTGAACTCGAGCTGGAGAGATTCAGCAGTTAAACAACTGACTGAATGGTTCAATGTCCTGGGCAAGAAGTTCATTTTAAGTATGCTGCTGCTATAGTCCAAACTCAGAAGAAACTGTAAGTCAGTATTTTCATTTCTGCAAGAGAAGGAAGTTAACAGAAAGTGTGTGTGTGTGTGTGTGTGTGTGTGTGTGTGTGTGTGTGTGTGTGTGTGTGTGTGTGTGTGTGTGTGTGTGTGTGTGCGTGTGTGCGTGTGTGCGTGCGTGTGTGTGTTGTTCAACTTTCTGTTCAAACCAAACAATGGGGGGACAAAGTCCAAAAAAAAAGGGACAGATTTTAAATATTGCCCTTGTAAACTTAAAAGGTTTCTAGAATAACAGGATTTGTGTTAGTGTGTATTTTCTAAAGGATATAAAGTCTAAAACGGGAATGCATGTCATTATTTAGTGACTTCAATTCTCAAGAAGTTAGTTGCCAGAAAACCATGAAATTTATGAGGAACTGATGAAAAATATAAGTAAAAAAATCTGAATATTCTGCTAAAATCTGGACAGTTGAGAGATACATATCCCTCCCAGATAAGATGCAAGTGTTGATAAATACATTAAAAAATAACCTTATGAGATATGAGAGGCCTAAACTGAAAGATGAATATTCTGGTGCCAGAGCCATGGGCTCAAGCTTAATGCCAAGAAATGTATAATTATCCTGTTTGGGAAAAAACATGTACCCATGAATTACCACATAGGTGGCAGTACACTAAACACAGAAAGTGTGATGAGAGACTTTGGGACACAGGTGGACAGTGGTCTCACCGTTGATAACCACATCGCCACAACAGTCAGGAAATCCTTCTATGTGGCACACCTCATCACTAAGGGCTTTTCATCCAGAAAAAATGAGGTAATTTTTCCACTGTACTCATCCCTCATTAGACCCATTATAGAGTACCACACCCCATTTGGTATGTACCTCACAAGAATCTGCAACAGCTGGAAAGGCCGCAGAAATACCTCACTAAAAGAATCACAGGCCTAAAGCAGATGCCCTATGCTGACCATCTAAAAAAACTCCAGCTATACTCTGTGGCATATCATCTACTCAGAGGTGATCTCTGCTTAACATACAAGGCCATGTCAAACCCTGAGCTGCTGGACATGCTGCACTTAAAGAAATCCCAAAGCCTCAGAGCCACACACTCCAGGGATCTAAACCTTGTCATCACAATAAACAAAACATGCTGGAGGGATAGGTTCCTGACCCAGAGACTCCCCATACTCTGGAATAGACTGCCCATACATGTCAAGCAGAGTGCCTCCTTGGCCCTCTTCAAAAGGAACCTTGATGATTGGATGGGAGATAGGAAATTTACCCCGGGGATCACATCAGTCACCCTGCGAGACAGGGGTCCAGGGAAGTAAATACTGTGGGAAGAAATTATCCAGGGAATTGTTATGACTAGGCTTGTATAGGCCCTAGGGCCGACAGCCTAGTACTAACCTATGAACCTACAACACAGTAAATGGAGATTGAAAGTGTAGATTCATTTAGTAACCTGGTTACATGGGTAGATCCAGCTTTGAGTTTTTCTAATCATATCAACCAATTGGTTGATAGTGATATAACTATAGGTTATATAAAAAGATTTAGTAAGTCTAGAAAATCAGAAATGAAGTCATTCTTTGTTAGTTATATCAGACCCACACTAAAGTTTGAAATAAAGATATGGAAACCTTATAAGATAGCAAGCATGATTAAACTGGAAAAGATAAGTGGAAATATACTAAGAGCATCCATGCATATGAAACTGAGTTATGAAAAACTAAAATATCTGAACTTGTGCAGTGTCTCATACAGATATTTAAGAGGAGACCTTATTCAGGTATATACGGCATTTAGAGACAACTACAGTTGGAAATGTTTGGTGTCATCAAAAAGTAGAGAATCAACCTATAGTGAAGATTCTGTAGGAATTACAAGTCTATTAATCAGTTCTTTGAGAGAGCAGCTGATGCATGGAACAGACTACCAAATTACATTAAAGCAAGTACTAATAGCTTGGACACTTACTAAGGGAGCATCTGTTTTAGTATTGGCAGACTAGAAAGGCATTATTGCAGATGCTTGAAATATCTGTATGTATGTGCACTTTGCGCTCCTTTTGAATATTTCTGATTACATAATATTCAGTGAATAAATGCAGTATTTTATATATATATTTAATATCACAGGATGTCATCATTTGTTTAGTCACTTGCTAGCCTACATTAAGTATACTGCTGAGTTGAAATGCCTAGTGATCAGGCTGTATTATACTAGTCAGTGCCAGTGTTTGTATTGTTATTAGCACAATAGGTAGCACCCTTGCCTTTAAAGCACATTAGGTAGATTGATTACTGACAATGCAGTGCAGTATAATGGGGGTACTGTACTCCGGAGTGTGCTGTCCTCCAGATGAGATGTTAAACTGAGGCCCCATCTGCTTGAATTGGTGGTAGCTCTGGTGGGTGTAAAAGAACCCTTAGCAAGGTACCTATTAAAGCATAGGTAAAGTTCCCTGTTGCCCTGGCCATATTTTCCATAGTAATATAAATATCACCTCAGGTCTCTCCTGATGTGGCTAGCAGCCTAATGCAGTCAACAAAGGGTAAAAAAAAAAACTTCAGAAAAGTGACATGCCTAGGGCTTGCATTATATCTCTCAATCAAGAGAAAGGCAAGGCCTAAAATCAGGGGCAGATTTTATTTATTGGTCTTATAAACTTAATTTTTGGAAACCAAAAAAAAAAACAGGTTTTATGTTGGCATGTATTTTCTGAAAGGATATGCAGCCTAAAGCTGAAATGTTTTATAATAACTAGATGAGGAGCAGAGCAAACATATAGTTGGCATGGCAGTTCCTGAACGTTATGTGGGACTGATTCAACAAATTGCTCTAGTGTTAAAGTTAAGACAGCAACATGTTTTGCATTAGCATACATTTCCAGATGGTTATAAAGTCTGAAAAATAAATGTCTGTTTACTGACTGTAGTCTACAATTATTTGCTGGAATGCCACACAAGTAAAAAGGGATACTATTCAAAATTTGGGCTAGTTGAAAACTTTGTGTTACAGTTATTTGATGAATTACAATGGATACTTGTTACATTCAATAAGAATTTTTGTAATAGACCCTGTGTGTGTGTGTGTGTGTGTGTGTGTGTGTGTGTGTGTGTGTGTGTGTGTGTGTGTGTGTGTGTGTGTGTGTGTATGTGTATATGCGTGTGTGTGTGTGTGTGTGTGTGTGTGTGTGTATGTATGTATGTATGTATGTATGTATGTATGTGTGTGTGTGTGTGTGTGTGTGTGTATGTGTGTGTGTGTGTGTGTATATGTACGAGAACTTGTGCTGGTATGTGTGTGTATCTCTGTGTAGTGGTTTGTGTGTGGTGTGAATGGATCTCTGTGAGACTGGTTACCTTAATGTGGTCATACAGGAGCTTGTTGCAGTGGATCACTGATACTAAATGCCAGTTAAATGTGACTGTGGACATCTCAAAAGACTGAATTTTGATGGGGTGGATTCACTGGGGTTGAGGCAGTGTTGATGCATTCACGGCAGGGCTGTGTGGATGCTTTGGTGGGGGAAGCAATACCTTAGAGTACAAATTTAAAAACCTGTCTACACCCCTGATTGGTGGCAAAAATAAAATAAATGCACTGTTCTTTTGCTGAAATCAGAAAATGTGCAGTCAAAACAACACATTTTTCCATTTAATGTTGCCACCTCCTTGCCCACTGTAAAATGAATTAACGACATAATTGTAGGAAGTGTTGGTTAATTTAGTTGTCCATCAAACACAAGTGAGTGTTTGACACTACTTTGTTGTACTGGAACATTTCTTGCAACAGCAGTGGGAAATGATATCGCTAATTTCTGTAATACGTAAAGTGAACAGGTGTATCTTAGATGCATTCTTTTTTGGTGACATCTGAATTATAATGAATCTGAGATCTAATAAAAAAATGCTGTGTAGCGATCAAGGATTAATGTAGCAACATTAAAAACTTGCATACTACAGGTTTCAAAAAGGAATGAGTGAACTCTGCAGGCACTGTTTTATGGTGTCTAATGTGAAGAGTTTCCATACTGCACTATATAATTGTACAGGCATTCACATTAAAAGGGCTAACAAGTCTGAGCAAGCCAGGCTGTTCATTTGGGCTCTTCCGTATTTACTGGCTTGAGTTGCTTCATTAGCAAAAAAACAATCAGTAGGATGGGTGGTATTCTGAAGTTAAATAATAAAATACTAAAAGCACGTCCTGTGCAATACACACACACACACACACACACACACACACACACACACGCACACATTTTTAATATATATATATATATATATATATATATATATATATATATATATATATACATACACACACACACACACACACACATACACATGTAAATAGTTTTGTAAAATAATAATTCACTCATTCATTCATAAAGACACAATCAATGAATGCATGAGCTGCACTATTTACTAATTTTTTTGTTATTGCTGAATGCGGCAGATTTTCTGGGGGGTGCTAAAACTCCCCCATTATGTCCATTTGGCTCTCAACTGTGCCGCTTTTGGAAGTATGTCATGTATGCCTTTCAAGTATGTCTCCTGAAATACGATAGAAGTGTAAGGATTAGTTCCTTATCAGCTGAGGCTCACGGTCCAATTGTGTTCAGAAGCCACAGTGATGCTGCTCAGAGGTTATGGGAAGTGAGTTATTAACTCCTTCACACTATAGCAGATATACAGCAGCTAGTGGGGTAGCAAACAGTAAAAAAAATTCTCCGAAATAAAAACTTTGTCATGTTATCTTCCCATCTTCATACAGGAGTGACAACCTGTGTAGCTGCTTTAACAGTGAGAAGTTTTAAATTGGTAATAAAGCACCAGCCCACAAGCTAGATCAGTAATTATCACTTTTATTTATTCAAATACAAATGCTGAAATAGGTAGTAAGTCATACTTATATTTAATCAATGTATGTTGATTGCGGTCAGGCGGATGTACGAAAACATTGCCAGGGACCAATTTTTTTTCAGTAATGGGGAAGTCAGCTGGTAAAAAAGTCTATGGACCTCATTAGAATAAGGTTAACACAGACAATGTATGCAATAAGGGTGGGGGGATTTGATGGTGTGGAATAGTAAATAATTATTGGTTGCTTCTGCACTAGCAGAATGTTTTGACATTTCCTAAATGTACAGGTCAGTACCCCTGCTTTATTTAAGTTACTGATTCATTCTGCCCATGGATCTGCCTTGCCAGTTAGATTTATTTCTATTATACTTGCCATTTATTTATTTATTTTGTTGAGCTGCCAGTCTTCCATATCTCTGGGTTCCACTGACCCTTCAGACCTTTTTTGTCGGCTTGTGAGTTGGGGGTTGTTGGCTCATCATCTCACTGCTGCAGCAGAAGCCTGGGTCTTTTTTTCTTTTCTTCTTAACTTCCTGTGGAGATCCAAAGCAATGAAGAGTAAGGTAAATAAATTAATTGTTAATCTCATAAGTCTCAGAGAGGTGAACAACATGTGAGCTTTTTTTCTAGCTTTGCATTATGTAAATATTTTATGAGAGTTGTTTTTTTTTTACACTCTAGTTGGTTCCTTCTTAGGTTCATAGGTATGTACTAGGCTGTTTGAGAGTATTTCTTATCACACAGTATTGGCATTTACAGTATGCATAGTCTATGTTTTTATGTGAACATTTCTGGTGGCTATTTTTTGCTAATTTGTATATAGAATATATTATTTGTGAACATTTCTGACACTTTTTTTTGATAGGTTCTTTCATTTGTGAATTTTTATGACTTCTCTCTCCAAACGACTATGTACTTCTGTCTTGCCTGGGAGGTATTGTCTTAGATAAACAGGAGAGAGTGAGAACAGGAGATAATATGAGAGAGCATGCAGATGGATTGTTGATGCTGTGTTTACTTTAAGGGGGGGGCTGCAGTCCAGAGTGTCCTCCTTGGGATGAGCTACCTAGAAACTATGTTGGTTTGCCATCAATTTCGTTTTGCAACATTATCAGCTTACCAATTTTTTTTGTAACCTAGCCAATTTATTCTTCAAGGGTGGGAAGCACTGTATTTGAAGATTAAATATAAAGTTGTTTGCAAGCAACAATCTCTTCATCAGTTACAGATCTCTTTAATGTGAAATTATTCAAATGACTATTACATCTGCACAGATTGTGCACATTGACTAATACTGGTGGATTATGACAGACGTTTCAGTGGCCTTTTATGTTTGAAATGTTCTGAAATGGGCAGTTTTGTCACTATTGGGTCATATGTTTTGTTTCATTGCTTTCTGGAAAAATGTTCAAAACTACAAATTTAAAACATACTCTAAAAAGTGTATTATGCAAGGAATATAATGTAATACATCAGGAGGGTGAATCAAAGAACACAGGCATGTATGCATGGTCCTAAAAATGTGTGCAGGTGCCAATGGCTTGAAAACAACCCAAAGGTAAAGTTATCTGCCACTGGCCAGATACATTTTCAATGAATGAATGTTTCAATGAATGTGAGTTTTAAGACCAGACAAATTTTCTGTTTATATTAAGTCTGTTTTTATTGTAAGACTTATTGTTTTGTTTAGCAAATGGCTATCAATGTTTGTGCTATAAACAAGTTTTAAATTAAATCCAAATATCTATAATCATGGTAGATGTAAAGAAGAAAATAGTATCACACTGAGAAGTTTGAACAGTGTTAATGGGAATTGAGGAGAAATAGCCAAGGAATGGGACGATGGAATGGCTGGGGAGGTGGGGTGCTGGGGGCGGTGATCCATTACCCTTCCTAGGGCCCCATTTGACCATGATCCAGCTCTGGATTCCACAAAAAAGGTGAGATATTTTCCAAAAATATTACAAATATATGCCATTTGTTAATAAATATACAAATAACTTGTACCAGAAGGTGTTTATGTGGTATTCCATGGCATGGTATAACATGAATTAGTAAAACTACAAGGAAAAAATAGCAAAGCTAGAGTTTTTCACTCTGATACCTTAAACCACCTGTAATAGTGGTCCATGGGACATATGCAAATGAACCTTTAAGGACATCAAGTTTTTCAGCTATATGGCTTCTGAATGTTCATGACTTTTTACTTTATCTTTTTAAGTCTTAATGGATACATTCAGGCCAATAAAGCCAACCCCCACTAGCTGTTGACATGCATGTTTCAGCCTTCTTATGACCTCATCAGCACAGCATAAGTGGACTGTTTGGCCACACCTTAGCACCCCTTTGGTTTTATTACAGGAGGTTTAAGGTATGGTACACCGAAAAAAAATCTAGCATTGGCAGTTTTTCTTGTATTTTTTTACTAATATGTCTGTGTGACCATTTAACATTTTTGTTTGGATATTAATTGGGATATTTTTCAGACACCTTAATGGTTATGGATATCAGCTAGGTGTAAAAACCCTGTGTTTCAACTCCAGATATCTCAGTCTTTACTATTTGTCATGCCTCACTTTCAGCGTATTTCCCAATGAGTACTGTTTATTTGGTACAAAACCTGTTCCATCTTATTATGTCAGAGATGACCTCCCAGGAAGTCAGCTTTGTTTAATTCACTTTCTATGTCTTCAATACATACCTCCCTGCACTACTGTCTTACTGTATTCAATGGGTAATAACATCTTCAATCACCGTTGCATATCAAGCATTCAGTGTCTGCATCAACATACAGATATTCTGCCATTTTTTCAAAGTACTTCAAACAGCCAAGCATAAAAATTTCCTATTCATATTACATGCCAAATAGGGCAACAGTTATCATGTTGCAACATGATGGCATGTACAGCAAATATATTAAATTTGTAAAGCTTCATAGCAAATCTGAAGATGTGGTACATTTGAGACTCTTAATTATAGGTTCATAGTGTGTTAACCTTAATGCTAAGGGGCCATCAAGAATCTCCGCCCCATCACCCAATACTGGGGGGAGATTAACAATGTCTCCATTAGGTTCATAGGTTAATTGGTAGGTACTAGGCTATCTGCCCAAAAGCATTTATAAGCCTAGCTAGAATGTGTTGACTTTCACCGCCCCCTTAGATTAGTTCCCTGTGCCTCTGTCCAGCAGAGCCACTGAAGTGATCCCTGGGGTAAACTTTCTGTTTCCCATCCACTTGTCAAGGTTTCTCTTGAAGAGTGTTAGCGAGAAGCTCTGCCTAATGTATATTGCAATCTTGTTTCAAAGCATGGGAAGTCTCTGGGACAGGAATCTATCCCTCCAGCACGTCCTATTTATTGTTGTGGTGAAGTTTAGATACCTAGAGCATGTGGGTAAAGGGGATAAGGTTTTCTTTAGGTGGAGCATGCCCATCAATTCTGGGTTGGACATGGCCTTGTATGTCAGGCAGAGATCACCTCTGAGTAGGCAATATGCAACTGAGTACAGCTGGAGTTTCTTCAGTCAAGCTGCATAGGGCAACTATTTGATTGTGTCATTAAGTACATTTCCCCCTTATGGCATGGGTGAAAGTTTGTGGTCTTCCATTCAGTAGTTTGGATTGGTTTTAAAGGCAGCTATGGAATTTCTCTGCTTAATATATAAAGGCGGCCTATTCCAGAAATGGAGGTACACAGGTTTATGTACCAGTCATGCTATTTGGTGTGTTTGATATTCTACTATAGGTCTGAGTCTCTCCAACAGGTGTTTGCTTTAAAATGTTCCTATTTAGGGTAAATAACGTCCTAGAATACTGGGTTGTTCATAAGCAAGGCTGACCCTTGAGGATTCTATGTGAAACAAAGTATATGGACTTAGCCTTTAGTCTGTCTAGTGAGGAAATTTGATTGCATTTTAAGAATGTTTAATTATTTTCAATTATGACCCTAACAAGGAAGGAATAAAGTGGTACTACATCATCATTAGACCATGGCGGTATAATACAAAGGATATGTTTAAAGCTAAAGGATTTTCTAACCACTACAGAAGCAAAGGGGTCAGTAAAGAGCCTGCTATCAGTACAGGCAGCCAAGTCTCTGGCTGACCCAGATTTAAGCAAATTATCACATATGGGTTTTCTATACTGCCATTAGGGCCTGTGAAATATTTTATTTTAACAAAGCATCATGTATATTTAAAGCATACATTGCTAAACATTTTATCTGTGAAATCCTAATTAAAATAGTACATGCTATTATTCATGCAGTGGCAGGATTAATGGTTATCTGACTTGCAAACCTGAAAACAGTGAAAAGATGAAAAGGAAGACACAGAAGGATTTTAGGTTTAACACAGAGACATATTCAAGATGAAAATAAAACAACATTATTAAGAAAAACTCAGGAAGTATGTAGTCAGAAGATATTTAAATGGAAATATCAGTTTTAGTAACATCTATAAAATTAATAAAATTACTAAACTGAGTATTTGCTTTTTTGGGATTTTTCTCAACATCTGCTTTCTTAATTGCTGTGTTGCTTTTACTTAACTGAACGTCACTATTTCCACATACATCATTATTTATTTACCAAATTTACTATGGTGCTCATTGTGACTAATATCACCTTCAATGGGACTGTTTCCGAGGTTACAACAATACATATACCAGCTATGCCACGGAAAGGGACTGCGACTTGGCATGGGCATCTAATCATCCCTTCCAGGCATGCATTGAAAATACCTGTAATATCTGCACATAAGCTGTGTGCTGCACAGGAATTACCCATTTATAATAATAAACTGTCTTTCTCTGAAACTGAATACATACATGTCTGACACTATATTTTCAGGCCTTATTCTAACTTAATATACTATAGTAAATTCACAGAGAATACCCTAACTGTAACAGCTCCCCTTGAGGTCCCTGACAGATGTTTACAGGAACCTCCTTTTGTAGTTACCTTACATCTATCTGTATTGCTAACTACTCTCACTTGAGCATTTATGGCCTGTTTGGATTGAAGTCTCTCCATTATCTGAAAATAAATTTTCTTTATTTGGTAAATAAACTTGCAATTTTAATTTTGACAACTGGGCAATTGTTTTTATCCGGTGAATAAACTTGCATTTTTAATTTGGATTGAAGTCTGTTAACTTTATGATGTAATTACCATATTACCTAGCTCCATAGTTTTAGAATCTTTAAGTCTTAAGTTCATAGGTAGGTACTATGCTATCGGCCCTGGGGCCTATACAAGCCCAGCCAAAAAGGTACCCTGGCTTTTGCCACCCAAGAAAATTATTTTCCTGTGCCACTGTTGAGCAGAGCCACAGAGGTGATCCCAGGGGTGAATTTCCTATTTCTCATCCAATCATCAAGATTTTTCTTGAAGAGTGCTAATGAGGAGCTTTGTTTGATATAGATAGGTAGTTTATTCCTGAGTATGGGAAGTCTCTGGGACAGGAATCTATCCCTCCGGCATGTTCTGTTTAATGTGGTGACAAGGTTTAGGTCCCTAGAGCGTGTAGCTCGGGGGGACTGGGATTTCTTTAAGTGGAGCATGTCCAACAGCTCTGGGTTTGACACATAGCTTTGTATGTTAAGCAGAGATCACCTGTGAGTAGGCGATATGCGATGGAGTAAAGCTGGAGTTTTTTGAGAAGGTCTACGTAGGGCATCTGTTTGAGGGTGGTAATCTTCTTTGTGAGGTATTTCTACGGCCTTTCCAGTTGTTGTAGATGTCTTGTGAGGTACATACCAGAAGGGGCATTGTACTCTATAATGGGTCTAATGATTGATGAGTAGAGGGGAACAATGACCTCTTTTTTTCTGGATGAGAAACCTTTTGTGATGAGGTGTGCCACGTAGTAGGATTTCCTGACTACTGTGGCGATGTGATTATCAAAGGAGAGACTACTGTCCACCTGTGTCCCAAGGTCTCTTATCACACTTTCAGTGTTAAGTATACTACCGCCTATGTTGTAGTTCACAGGTACAGAGTTTTTACCAAAGGGGATGACAGTGCATTTTTTGGCATTGAGATTGAGGCCATGGCTTTGACACCAGGCATCTGTCTCAGTGAGGCCCTTTTGTAGGATGTTCACATCATTAGGAGTTTCGATTATGGCTCCTAGTTTGCAGTCATCTGCGAACTTCATTAGCCAAAGACCTTCTGTGTTAGCCTGTACTTCAGAGAAGTAGATACCAAACAGGAGAGGACCCAGGACTGAACGCTGTGGTACTCCACTTGTCACTGGTCTGAAGTCGGATATGGAGTCTGCTACTTTCACATTGTGGGTTCTGTCAGTGAGCCAGTTGGCAACCCATCTTGTGACATAGGGATTTATACCTAGTTTAGTGAGTTTATCTATAATTCCAGAGTGGGGGATGGTGTCAAAAGCCTTGGCAAGATCTAGATAGTCTGTGTGAACCACCTTACCCTTGTCTACAGCTTTGGTGACTTCAAAGAAGTCTATCAGGTTTAGGGGACATGATCTGCCTTTTACAAACCCAAACTGGGCGGGATCCAGAGTTTGGAGATTACCAATATCTTTGTTTATAAGTTCCATGATGATACGTTCCATGGCCTTGCAGACCAGGCTCATCAGGCTAATGGGTTGGTAGTTCCCAGGGTCCGTGGTGGATCCCCCCTTGTGGAGTGGGATAACCGTTGCTGTGCGCCATTCAGCAGGCACAAAGCCTGAGGTAAGGCTATGATTGAACATGGTACTTAGGTGGGGTGCCAGTTCGTTATGTAGTTCATGTAGAATGCAGCCTGGGATGTTGTCTCGTCCCATGGATGCTGTGTTCTTGGCTTTGGAGAGTGTGGTTTTTACCTGTGCAGCCATGATTACAGGAACTTTGCATTCTTCCGGTATAGAGATGGGCTGTTTAGGGGTGAGGGGGGGTAAAGTTAGCACTGAATCTATCTGCCAGGATGTTGGCAATATCAGTTGGGTATGTATATTTAGTGCCATTGTGCTGTAACTCAAAACAATTCTGAGTGTTGCCATTGAGATTCTTGACATAGCTATAGAATGCTTTGCGGTTGTCTTTAGAATCAGTGGCAATTTTGTTTTCATAACTAGCTTTGGAGGATTGTATCAGGGATCGCAGCTTCTTACTGAGGCTGACCAGGGAGCTCCTCCACTTGTGGGATTTTACTCTCTTTTGCAAGAGTTTCTTGCTTCTGTTGTACAGTTTGTTTATGGCAGGGGACCACCAGATTGGCTTCCTTTTTTTGGAGGATAGCGTCTTGGTTCTGTTTGGGATAGCACGATCCATGCACTCATGTAAGTGCTTATAAAGTGCAATTGTGTAGGATTCAGTAGTCGTAACTGTATTGTCCATCTGCATGGGTGTCATGAAGTTCACCACTTCTGTCTTAAGAAGCATGAAGTTGGCTTTGGAGAAATTTTTTACCATGGTTTCTTTAACGGGGGGTGGAAGCAGGATGTGGATATCTAGGGTAATTAGCTTATGGTCGGAGCAGACTAATGAGGCATTGATTTCAGGTGTGGAACACCGGTCACTCATATTGGTAATGACTAGATCCAGGATATTGTTGCCCCTGGTGGGGGTGTGGATAAGTTAATCCAGGGCATTGGAGTTTATGAATTCCAGAAAGCGTTGAGCAAAGGAGTTGGTACATGAGTAGTTTTCCTAGTTAATGGTGGGGTAGTTGAAATCGACCATTATTAGGGTGTTTGGTTGAACCCTAATATTTTCCAGTACATCAAGAAAAGAGTGGGAATCCTGGGGCATGGTGGGTGATCTGTAGCAAGCTACAATTTGGATTGCAGTTTTGCCCAGAGTTAGTTGCACTTGGATAACCTCGGCTGCATTATGCTGAGCAACTAGCCTGGAGGTGTGGATATCCTTAATGAATATGGACACACCTCCGCCTTTGGTGTTCCGGTTCAGGTTACATGGCCGAAATGTGTGGTATGAGTTATAGCCTGGTAGTGCAGGAGTGCTCTCTGGAGCCTTGAACCAGGTCTCAGTCACTGCACAGATATCGATGTTCTCCATTTTAAGCAGTGCCTCAAGTGAGTGCATTTTGAGATTTAGACTTCTAGTATTGAGTAGCATCACCCTCAGCTTTTGCTTGCTTGTTCCTGTTATGGTGGTGAATTTGTCATTTGAACCTTGCCTAAAAAAGGCACTATAGGGGTGGCAAGAACCTTAGCCAGTATCCGGAATCCCAGGGGTGAAAGGTGCAGGCCATCTCTGGCAAAGCATTGTGGTCTGTCGACCATGTCATCCCAGGCAGACAGATACTGGATCCCTTTAGAATGGCATAAGAAGCTTAGCCAGTTGTTGAAGTCAATCATTTTGTCCTTGTACTGCGGCATCATTCTGGGTGATGGCAGAATGCTACTCAGGGCTAGGGTCATACCTGCCTGGCCTACAAGATCGGAGAGCTTTTCCATGTCTCTTTTCCTGTAGTCCAGGGAGGTACGTCTCAGGTCGTTCACTCCAACATGGGCAATGACAGAGTCATATTTGTACTTGTTGTGGAGTGACCTGAGTACGTGGGTTATGTGGCAGATCATGGCACCCGACAGGCAGCTGACAGTAACCTTCTCCTTGTTTAGCCTGGTGAGTGGGACATCAGCTATGACTAGTGTGTTGGGTACGTTGTTTTGCCTTATTGGCTGTGGTTGAGTGGCACACTGAGTCTGCAGGCTATGTGTCATTTGGGTTGTGTTGGGGGGTGGAGGTTGCTTGCATTTCTGCTTTGGAGGTCTCTGTTGCTTGAGCAGATTATTATTGAGAGCCTCCATGAATGTTTTTGTGTTTCTATGTGTGGATTTTGGTGATGTAGATTTAGTGAGACTATGTGATGAGTGTGGTGTGGTGCAAGTGTTTACCTTCTCCTCTTGACTGTCAAGTTCAGTCTTGATTGGAGAGAGCTTTACCTCCAGTTTGGCTAGATAAGTGCATCTCTCACAGGTTGTAGTGTTGGTTGGTAGGAGGAGAGGGCTGTCTGTGTACATGAGACAATTTCTACATTGCCCCAAGATGCCCAGATTCATCAGATAGACAGGAGAGAACAGTGGGAGCTGACCCTTGGACATGCCTGAATAAAAAATCTATTTTCCTCTAGACAAGTGAGGAAAGTGAGTACAAGAGCTGTTTTTTTCTAAGCAAGTGAGGAAAGCAAGTACCAAAACTGTTTTCCTCTAAGTAATGAGGAAGGTTGAGTGCTGTAGTAATTAGTAGGTTATTTAGTGCTTACAAGTTCTGAACAAGTGCTGATCACGAATAAGCAAATTCAAGTGCTAAAAGTAAGAATCTGTATCTGGACTAAACTAGTTACAGGAAAGGGGGGGAACAAGTGCAAATGGAGCTTTTTAATCAGAATGTTGAGAGAGATGGAAAAACTGCCCAAATGGCCAATAGCTACAATTTCTGGGACAGAACCACTCCTTATGTGGTAGATAGGTTACCCAGTGCTTACCACTCCCACTGATAAGCTAGAATGCTTCCCTCCAACACAGAAAGCTTGCTGATATATGTGTGATATATCCAAAAAAAAAAAAAATACACATTATTCAGAAAATCACTGTATTTTAATTATGTGACTCCTAAAGCTGATTAAGCCAGGTAATTCTTTTAATCATGCTGTTTCAAAACACATGGAGAAAATGCCATACATATCCTTAACCTGCCTCTGTGAGTCTTCTTTTAAGTTAGACAGAGCATAAACTGTTAACCCTGCCTATTTTTCTTCCCTATCACTATATCCTGTAATGGCAAAATTACAGTCTATTGCCTATGTTTTATACCTTATGAACTGGTGCCTTAGTGTACCATGATATCTCTTTCTCATAACAAATGAAACCTTTTATTGTTGTTTATAGATTTAAATCTTTAAACATTGTATACAGCAAGATAGCAATTTTCTGAAGACTAATTGAAATTGGCACTAAAGGGATAACTCTATAACTGGTCTTGAAGCATAATTACCATATACTGTATTAACTTGTGTCTATACATTTTCATTTAGATTTGCTAATAATGCTACTTACCTTTTTTAACCTTTATGTACTGTAATAGATGTCTGCCTCCAAAATTTATGTCTGAGATATTCTATGAATATGTGCTGGGGTGGTGCAGTGGTTAGCGTTATCGCCTCACAGCAAGAGGTCTAACTGTTCGATTCTCGGCTGGAGAGCCTTCTGTGTGGAGTCTGTATGTCCTCCCCATGGTTGAGTGACATCTAAAGACATGCAGATAGGTGCATGCATGAATGGGTGTGCCTTCTTTGAAGGTTAGGCATTGGGCTGGCAACTTGGCACTGTACAAATCCACTGACAATCATTAGCGGACCAGAGTTCCACTGTGGTTAACCCTAACCAGGAAAAGCCGAAAGACATCCATGTGTAAGCTATAATAGTTTACTAAAACCTATGCTTTCTGTATTTCAAATCTATACCTTTGCATTTTCTGTTAGTGTCCTTTTAACTTTCTGTCTAATGTACAGTAATTATGTAAAGTGCACTGCAAATTAATTAAAAAAGTAAGCCTGCCCTATTATTCCTTGAGTATATTGAATAGCTATTACTACCTATTCTTTAGATGACTTATTTGAATAAGCCTTTAATAAATAATTTTGTCACTTTACCCCTAACTAATGACTGAATAATGTAATTCTGTCACTTTACCCTTAAAACTAATGACTGAATAATGTGAAAGATGATGTAGTAGAAATGTATGATATAAGAAATCTGTTACAAATAATTCTGTCACTTTACCCTTAAAACTAACAGAATAATGTGAAGTAACTGAGTATTAATCCTATATTCTAAAATCTGACTGACATGTACTATACTGAACAAATAACCAAGTATGAATGTCATATTCTGAATCTTGACTGAAATTTGATACATATTTATACCGAATATCAAAAATAGCTGTGTATATTCCAGAAATTAACTAAACTAATACTAAATGAATATGTTTTGCCAGTGTTACCTAAACACAGATAAAAGCATAACTGAAAACTGGTAAATGTTATATTCTGAAAACTAAACTATTAGTACCTTTTCCTGTCAGTATTGTCTGAACATAGACAAACTGAAAACTAGTACTATTGTACAATTGTCTGAAAACATGAGAACATTTTGACAATGTTACCTGAACACAGATAAAAAAAAATAAACTGAAATCTGTTACTGTTATATTCTGACCCAAAAGCGAACAATGTGTCAACCAAGAACTATAAACAAATCCACTGTACGCCAAAAAAAACCTCCTGTGTCTTGGGAATCTGAATGTGACTTCTGTGCAATACCGCTAAATTGCAGTATAATCCCAGCAGCAATTGAATCCTTGAGTTCAACCAGCACAGAAAAGCGATGAATGGCAAAGAATGGAGCCAATGGATGAAATTATAAAACCATTTATTAAATCCAAACTGTTGCGCGCTTTCACTTGTAAAAATCACAAGCTTCATCAGAACACTAACACGAGTGCATCCAATCATTAAATAGCATTTTTGGCGCCATCTCTTTTCAAACTGGGTCCCATTAATTTAAAGATGTATAGACAAAAATGTATAAACACGTGAAACATAAAAACAAATCATTAATCCTAATGTGTAACCTAAAAACCTCTCAAACACTACACTAAACATCTTACCTTATATCTAAAAAGAAAATATATAAGTCTATCACTACATCAAATAATAAAAATAAACACCAATTGACAAAGAATGTATATATAAAAAATATATATATATAAAAATATGTACATATAATAATAAATTGTACAATATCATTTAATAGCCAGTAATGGTTTAATAGATATAGTATCATTTAAACCCGGTGGGGCAGCGGCATCAGTGTATAATTGCCACCACAATTCCTTATATAGTAATAATCCATGAAAATCACCCCCTCTTTGGTTAACATGTACAATATCAATAATACCAAACTGAAAGTAGTGACTATCCCCATTCTCTTTGATATGTCTATACAACGCGTTTTTATCATCCTTCCTTTTGATACTGTACAAGTGTGAATATATTTGTTTATTAAAACTTCTTTGAGTTTTGCCTATGTAAAACCCAGCACAGGTTTTACACAATGCAAGATATATGACCATTTTAGTTGAACAATTTCCTCCACTGAATTTTACATGGGTACAATTATAATTATCCAGAATAACACTATCCCCCTGGTATATAGTGCAACATTGTTTACAAGCCCCACATTTAGTGGTGCTCTTAACTGTAGGCATCCTAGTGAAATATCCCCTCTCTAAAATAACTTTTAAATTGGTACCTACTTTGTTAACAAACCTAGGGCTGTGCCCCAAAATAGGGGCAATATCCTGGTCTACTGCTATAATACGCCAATTATCAGTCAAAATTTTCTTAACTTTGCCAATGTGTATTCTGTATTCCAGGATACATGCTGTTATATTCTGGAGACTAAATTATTAATATTTTTTTTCAGAATTGCCTGAACATAGATCAAAACAGAAACTGAAACTGGTACTGTTATATAACTGTCTGAAAACATATATACTTGCTTTAAATCATACATTTTAACTTTAAACAAACACTGAAGAAATAACTGAAACACATAGACAGTCAACTTCTGCACCACAGCTCTTGACAAATTTTACTCTGCATTGTTCCAGTTACTGATGAGGTATTGGAAGGCCTGCTTTAATAGCCAAGTGTCCTTTTTACAGTTAGGCCCTTTAAATCTCTTATTTTCATCCCTTGTGTAAGGCTGTGTGGCTAACATTCTTGACTGTATTTAGCATCAGGACCTTAAAATAACATTGGCATCTTTAACAATTATAAACTGATAGCATTGTCTGTTGCCCTGACTTTATTTACATTTTCTGCATGAAGTAAACATTTGCAGCATTAACAATTATAAACTGGTAGCACTGCTTGTTGCCCTGACTTTATTTACATTTTCTGCATGAAATAAACATTTGCTGCTAATAAACTCTTGCAAGTCTGTAAGTAAACTGATAAACTTAAATGAAACTAAAGTAGTAATTTATCATTGTGCATTTCTAGATCTATATAAAATTAATCTTAATGGTTGAACTTTTACATTTTACTCCTTTGACCCTCAGATTCTAACATACTGTTCTGTGAGACGTTATTTGACTTTTCAGTACTACTGAATGCTGCAAGGATTTATTATTACTGTCTACAATTTTATTGAAAAAATAGTAATAACTGTAACTGCATAACCTGTCACTAAGGATATTAAATTGTTTTTCACCATACTGCATACTGTCTTTAATTCAGCTTGCCGAGCTGACTGTAATCTGATCTGGTGTGCTTGGCAAACTGCAATTTCTGTATGAAATCCATACAATCTTAAACCGATTACATAAACACATTTGTATTAAATTGTTTTTCACCATACTGCCGTACTGTCTTTAATTCAGCTTACTGAGCTGGCTGTAATCTGATCTGGTGTGCTTGGTAAACTGTAATTTCTGTATGAAATACATACAATTTTAAACTGATTACATAAATACATTTATTACCAGATATAAACAACTGATTTGATTCTGGAAGTTTACTTGTTTGTCTTTTACACAAGTACATGAAGTTTATTTAAATAGTGTACACATTTGTTACTAGAACTGAACTGATCTAATTATGGAACTTTATTCGTTTGCCCTTTATAACATAAAAGTTGAACATGTGGCTTTAATTACACATAATATTTAAGATGCACTCTTTTCATGCATGGGATTTGCACTTTGACTGTACTGTCACTTTTACAATGTAGTATTGACTTTAAATTTTACATTCTATAAACCAGTAAAACATCAAGATATTATTTAGGCATTGCAACACTTTTATACAAAGCTCTTAACAATGTCTGCTAACAGAAAAACATAATTTGCCAAATCTGTAATTGTAAACCCTTTATTCTGCAAATTAACTTGACTGCCATTTATGGTATATCCTACACAACATAAATGCATACAGTTACCCTTTTTTTTCTAACTAGCCACACTCAATATGTCTTTCTGAGACTTCAGCTGTGTCAGCTGAACTGGGATTTATTTTATCTTTAACCTATAAATCTGCACATTTCTGTTGTAACCAATTCTTTAAATTCTGTACAATTGCAAAAACTACTGCATGCAAATTCTTATTTTTACATAAAATTATGTTACTGAAATCCAAAACAACGTATAACTCTAATGACAAGTCCAAACCTAGTACGGCGCTGTTACACTTCAAACTGTTAGCTGCTGTAATCTCTGACCCTTTACATTCTGACAAAGCTACATTTGTGTCCTCTAACAAAGGTCTAATTGTAACTGAAGTTGATTTGTCTGTATTAATCAATACATTATTCCATGATTTTGTTGTAAACAATGTAAAATTACAATTTCTTTTAACCTTAAACAATGACAGATTAATGCTCTGGTTTGGTGCTGGACTGCCACAATCTTTATAGATAGCTATGGAATATGTTTTATTTTATTTTGCTCAGAAACAATAGCTATTTTACTTTGTGCTGAAGTTTGTTTTTCATTTATGTTGGAATTTACTTGTCAGAATATGTACTCTGATCCCTCCTCAGTTGAATATTTGCACTTGCCTCTGAAAACAAGAAACTATGTGAAATAATGTGAACATGAACATTGCCTGCAGGTCATATACATTGATTGTATTGTCTGTATGTTTAATACTGCAACTTAATTCTGCACTTTGAATTACATGTAAAGTAGAATTTACACAAGAATTTGTGTTGTCTGAAACTATACTGATAGAAGCTGACTCATTTCGCAAATGCTTTGTAGTGTACTTCTGTGATTTAACCATTTTGCATCTAAAATATTTAAAATTGAACATTTTTAGAGCACAATTTTTTTAGACTGCTTTACCCAGCTTTTAACTTTAAACTAAACATTTACTGATGTTTTAACTGCAGAAGTATTACTTGACATGTTTATACAAGAGGTACGCAAATGACTTTAATGAACTGATGCACTTAAACTTTTTTCAGCTGTTAACTAAAAAAGTACTTATAAAGTCTTACATAACTTTATGATTCTGGAAGAATGTGTCATCTGTAGCTTTTTTATCTTTTTCTTACTTTTTAGCTGTGTGACATCACACTGGAAACTTGAAAGTTTGTGGAGATGGTGAAGAGCTGTTAAATGGATAATGGCTTTTATGTTCTAAAGGAACACTGCTGAAGTTCTGTATGGCTTTTTCTGAAGTAAACACTGGTGCACTGCTTTGTTTAACAGTTGCAATTACTGTGTGTAGAGGTCGTCTGCTCTGGCCATTTTCTATATGAAGTTTACATCAGGAATATTAATGTTGTCTTACCAAAAGTTCTGCTTTGTAAAGAGAAACTGTAGCGCTGTCATTTGTGGCCTTATTCTGTACAGATTTTACAGTCTTTCTTTATGGAAAAACACTGGTATAGTTGTTGAAAAGTCTGTTATGAAACTTTTACTGTAGTGACAGACTAGGAAAAAAGTGTTAAACTGCCTGCTGCACTTGAAACTGTACTTGAAAGGGTTACTTACTACAGCTGTGTCTGTTGAAGTTTGAAGTCATGTTGAAATAACTCTGGTACTTGTAGCGTGAATGCTGATAAGGTTGCTTTGAAGGAAACACTAGTTTTCTGTAGATCGCTCTGTAGAACAAACATAGTTGCATGAAACACTGCTCTTCTGTAAATGTATGTGCAGAACACACATAGCCTCACTGCTGATGCAAGATTGCTATGGAGCTTTGAGACTTACTTTAACTGTTTTATTCCATTCATATTGCATCGCCATTGAAAGAATTGATGACACTGTAATATACTGGAATTAACTGTAAACAGCTGAAATGAGACTGGAATGAAAGTCTTTATCTGTTAATTATCCAAATTTGAGCTGAACAGGTGCTAGTCTCTCCTTCATGGGCCAAGTCTTTTGTACTTTTCAGAATGAATTCTCCAAACATCATAGTCCGGTTAATAAGGCTTTATTAGATGTTCACAATACCTGAATACTGTCTTCATTAACACTGCGGATAAACAATAACAGTCTGTAGAAATGCTTGAATGCTGTTAGTAATAACAGGGCTGCTAAATATATCCAAAGTTTCTGCATGTATATTCTGATTCTCCTGAATGATATAAACTGAAACAGTTTTTATTTGACCTATCTTCTGAACTCAGGCTTGCGTGTCTATATTGTAACTTCCTTTCTGAAATGCTGGATATTTAATCTTTTCAGTATGTCAGTCTGAAGTATACTTTAATAATACCAAAACCCTGTAATGCCTTATACGCCTCTTTAGCTTTAGTTACCTTGGTTTCCAAGCCTGGTCTTGCATGTGCCTCTTTATCTAGCATTCCATTGCTATGTACATCTTTCCCTTGAGAAAGGAACATTCTGTAGTTGGGAAGGTTGTATCTTTCCCTTGAGAAAGGAACATTCTGTGTTTCTGTATTTTCTGCATATTTCATGCTTATCTTTCCTTTCTAATAAACTGCCTTTCTCTGAAACTGAATGCATACATGTCTGACTCTATATTTTCAGGTCTTATTCTACCTTAATGTAATATAGTGAAGCCACCAAAAATACCCTAACTCTAACAGTTTGTCCTGATCTCATTAAAATTGCCTTCACGACAAAAATTGTCCCTAAAGGTCCAAAACTTCACTAAGCTTTTGGGATCTGCTGTCATTCTAGCTAATCGCTGTAATAATTAAGTTAAAAAATATCATATGAGGGCTGTAAGCTTTTACAATTATTTGGAAATATTGCTGCTGCAATGTTGGAGTTATGCTACCAGAAACAAAAGAGGATTGGTAGGGGGTTCTCACAGAAAGAGGGGGGAAAAAAGCAGCTACGTGGGTATGGACTAACCATGATGTCACAAAATGAGAGGTAGTTAACAAGGTGGGAGGCAACATTTATGTTTCGGTTTGAGGAAAGCAATCTTTTTCAGAAGCGGTATAATGTCCTTTTAACAAAACGCCTCAATTTTATATACCCACTGGTAGATTATAATTTATATGGAGTATGTGGTAAAGCTGGCTACCAACACGTTCCATACATTTAATCATCAATGGCAAACATGAAAATATGTTTGTTTTTATTGCATATTGTGCTCAAACCTGTTTATAACACCAAACATTTATTTGTTAAGATTGCAGTATATGGTGACAGATATGAAGTGAAGCACAGAATCATCCTTTATCAAATTGTACTGTTTTGTAGGAAAATCTGCAAATAATAAATGTAGTAATATACTAGTACACAGTGCAATAACATGTATTTATTTATTTGCACTTGTTTACCAGGTAGTGTCCGACTGAGCCAGTAGCCTGTTTTCAGTGGAGACCCATGGAGAAATGCTCCAATCAAAAAATAAAGCAGAAGACAAAACATACAGCAGAGTATTACATACATGGTATATTATAAAAATATTTTTTTAAGGTTATAAGTAAGATAGTTCACAATATACAGGTGAATGTACAACTTAATGATTAAGAAGCATAAACATACAATGTTTTTGTGCTAGATTAGGTTAGAAAAAAGAGGCAAATAGACAAAAGTAGTGAGTCGCTGGCTTATAGAAGAATATAAGTTGCTTAACATATATTGTTAAGAATGGTGTAGCTCAAAGTAGAGGAAATAGTTCAACATAGAACTACCTAGAAGTTAGTATAGCTTTACCCAGTTTTGCACTTTCAATTCTGTTGTTCCAGGGGAAGATCCAAGATGGCAGAGACAATTTAACAGCTCTTTTGAAGTGCCCCTAAGGAAAAAGAAAACTCTGACAGGAAAGTTCTAACATCCAACTAAATGATATACATAGTATGTGTAAAAAAAAATAGTTTTATCAGTTTCATCAAACTACATAAATGGGACAAGGGGTTAAGGATGGGTGGATGGATGGACATAGGAAAAAATGGAACTCTACAAAAATATGACAATTTTTCTCACCTCACTGTTAAGAGATTAAGCACACCTTTCAAAGTACATGCTTAAAAATACAACTGCTTTAGAAAATATTTACAGCACATTATCTCTACATTACAATTCTTAACACAAAGAATTTTGTTTGCAGACAAATATGTGCAAGCTCATCATATCTACTGACCTTTTGTTGTTGTCAAGTCTGAAATACATTTTTTTAATCTGAAAAATATTCAACACTAAGAAATGATTAGTTTCAAGAGAAAATAGATCAAGTAGAAACAACATCAGCAAAAAATGCTGATGTGCACTAACAAAGAAGCTTACTGCATACAGATATACTGATATACTAGTACACGGTGCAATCACATATACCGTGAGACTTCTGTACCTTGATGTAGAGGGAATACTTCAACAAAATGTAGTCTAGTAGTTAGTATATATTTTCTCAGTTTTACACTTTCAATTGCACTATTCTAGGTAAGATACAAGATGGCTGACACAATTTAGGAACTATTGTGAAGTATTCCTGAAAGAAAACAGAATTTTGATAAGAAACTCCCAATATCTGACTAAGTAATATACATAGAAAGTGAAAAACAAAATCTTTGACTTTTATCACTTTCATCAAAGTACATAGAAAAAAGGAATTCTGCAAGAATGGGAAAAGTTTTCTGCGTCTTTGGACAGCATGCTTCAAAAAAATGTCATTAACAAATTATCTCTGTACCACAAAACCTCACAAACAATTTTCTTTGCAGGCAAATGTGTGCAAGCTGAAAGCTTATGATATCAATTGACTTCTTTCTTTGTTTTTTGCTGCTTGTAATTCTAAAATATATATGTTGTTTTAATCTGAAAAATGTTGAATACTAAAAAACTGATGTTTCAACAGAAAATGAACTCGTATAAAACAACTGCACAAAATGCAACCTTTAAAGCTGTCATTCAACAAGAGGTTAATCAAACTGCAGACATGGAAATAGATCTTAGTGGCACTGATGAAAGGATAACAGACAAGAAAATCAAACTGATTTTTATTGAGACAAAATACCTGGCTAATAAATAAAATGGAAAACTTGGAAAACAGATCCAGGAGAAACATCATGATATTTAAAACAGCTGACAAAATAATAGGGTAAGATATGGCTAGCTTCCTTACTAAAGTCACTAAATCTACAAGAACGACTGTGTCATGGTATAGAAATAGCTCCAGTCTTTAATTAATAACTGTAACAAATATTATGTGCCACTAAGAGCAATTACTATGACATTCATCTATTACCTTTACAAACAACTCATGTATAATTCAGTATTTTCCAGTGCTCCATTAATGATAGGAGAAGACATAACAAGGTTTGGAATGTTTTTGCTACAGAGGCAATACGAGACAATGAGAGAATGCTAACTTTTCATTAAACTACTTAAACAAAACATCATTAAAACTCTAATTTTAAAGCCTGCAAAACATACATAATTACTTTCAAGTGGAGAAAAGAAGTCTTCAAACTGGAGGAACCAGTATTGTTTACCCAACTCAATAATATCCTCGGAATATCTGTATGTGTCCCAATAAATAAATACAAGAAAATAACCTAAATAATCTACAATTCAATAGCAATTAACAGCAAGCAGGTTTGTGAAAAGTAACAAATATAACATATGCAGTAAAATAAAGATTATTTTAAATGTATGCATTATTAATGATGACTAATTTAGACTTTAGAGGAAATAAGAAGACAGTATGTAGTACAATCAGAGTAGATTCCTATGACATATTGGATGAAACTGCTGGGCCAGCTAGAAAAGAGGGGGAACCCTCTCCAAATAGTATCTTAAGAGATCCCTTATGTAAATGGAAAGGGAGGGAATTCCAGAGATCTGAGACTGTATAAGGGAGTAATGCTTGTCCAAAGTGGATCAAAGACACAGGCGCCAGAAGCTGTTGAAGTCTGGGGGGGTGGAGGGTGAGAGGGGTACTTAGTGATCTAAAAAGGGCAAATTTTTTAAACTATTTACTGCCACAATATAGGTTCACTTGGAGGACATTTTAAGATTAGCCAATTTCCTTTTGGTGCTTGAATTAACATTTCCTGATTGGTCTTACCTAGCCCATGGCTGATAATTGTATATTAGCCCTAGTGAGAATAACTGTGATCATACCATAGATAATTTGAGGAGACCCATGTAAGGGATACAGTATTTAGGAACTGCCTTTATCCATTAGTGGCATGAAGGACAATCCTGGAGTACATTTTGTATTTCCCATCCTTAGATCCAAGTTGCATTTGAATATGGATAGGGATGAGCTTTGTTTTACTTGAATGGATAGTCTGTTCTGGAACAGTGGTAGCCTCTGTGATATATATCCATCTCTTCACAACATTCAGTTTTGATACCTGAAATGAATATTTCTGATGCCATTTGATTTGCTGATGTTCAGTAGGTCCATCTGTATTAGGTCAGAGGATGCCTTGTATGCCAGACACAGGTCACCTCTAAGCACTCTGTAGAATACTGAGTATAGTGATAAATCTTTGAGGTGGTCCATGTAAGACCTATTGTTTAGGACTTGTATCCTTTTAGTAAGGTATCTCTCTGGGTGTTCCAATTGTTGCATGGGTCTGGACAGATACATGCCAAAGTGGGCATTATACAAAATTATTGACCTAATGAGGGCTTTGTAAAGGGGGACAATAACATCTCTAGATCTAGTCAAAATCAATTTATTTATAAGCTGTACAATATAGAAAGACTTTCTTATGACTCTGGGCACATGTTGGTCAAAAGTGAGGTCACTGTACACACAAGTTCCCGAATGCCAAACAACTGGGTCACTTCTCAGGGGGCACTGTCAATTTGGAAGTTCCCTGGAGTAGATGACTTCCCAAAGGATATGATAATGTATTTCTTGGTGTTTAGTTTCAATTCATGATTCTGGCACCAGTTATTGTTTGGGACAAACCTTCCTGCATGATAGCTAAGTCATTTGGGGATTCAATAACTGCCCCTAGCTTGCAATCATCTCAAACTTAGTCGGCCAAAGGCCTTTGGTATTTCATTCTACTTGTGAGATGTATATGCCAAACAGAAAAAGCCTGGGGGACTCCATTGGTGACTAGTCTCTTCCCCTATTTTGATCTCCTGCATCCTGTGAGCAAGCATACATGTATGCATTCTTTGATTCACCTTCCTAATTGTATTAACCTGATTCTATTAAATTATATTCCTTGTATAATACAGCACCACTCGTTAGAATGCATTTTAAATTTGTAGTTTGGAACAGTCTTCTAGTAAGCAACGAAACAAAATGTATGAAGCAATATTGACAAAACTACCCATTTCAGAAAATTTCAACCATAAAAGGCCACTCAAACATCTGTCATTACAATCCACCAATATTAGTAAATATACAAAATCTCTGCAGAAGTATGTCATCTAAATAATTCCACATTAAAGGCATCTGTAACTAATGAAAAGGTTGCTGCTAGCAAACAACTTTATATTTCATTGTTTCATCTACAAATAAAGTGCCTGTTGCCCTTGAAGAATAAATTGCCTATGCTACATTAAAAAAAATGACAAGCTAGTAATTTTGCAATGGGGAATGGATGGCAAACTGATAACAGAAAGATAGTTACTAGCAAGGGAGCCCACAGGATTTTTTGCAGGGGGGTGCAAACCCAAAATGAGCTGTTGGCAGAATACGAGCACGTACTTCAAAAGGAGATTGTTTGTGCAGCAAACAGGGCAGTTGGATTTAGTGTATTGGCAGATGAAACTGCAGATATCTCAGACATTGAGCAGTTGTCATTGGGCATGTGGTTTGTTGATGATGATTGTATTCGAGAAGAGTTTGCCATTTTTATTCCCATTGTTGTGAGAGATGCACAGTCTGTATCAAATGTCATTGTCAGTGAATGCATAAAGTGCAGTCTAGACCTGGAAAAATTACTCAGACAGGCTATGACGGCTGCTCCATAATGGCAAGCATCCAGAATGGTGGTCAGGCAAAGATTTGTGAAAAGTATCCAAAAACAGCCTTTATCCACTGTGCATCTCACAGACTAAACCTTGTAGTCAATTATCTGAATGATGTTCCTGAAATACATAGTGCTGTTGGTGTTATCAAGAAGATTATTTTTTTCATGACAGTCCAAAATGATGAGCATTGGCACCAAATATACCTCTTCTATGTGAGACATGATGGACTGAGAAATATAAATCCATTTGTGTGTTTAGTCAGAACTTTGAGAAAATATCTGACTGCCTGGCTGATCTTCAGAAGAGCACTGCTAGTGAAACCAGACAAAATGCACATATGTTACTCAGCGCTTGCTCTTCGTGCACGTTTCTTATTTTTCTCTTCATTATTGCAAATTACTCATCAGTTCTTGAGCCTGTTGCCCAGATGTTTCAATCTGTTCAACTTGATATAGTAGAGGCTCAACAACACATCAACAGACTCATTCAAATATTCAAGGAGCACCGCAACCATGCTGAAGAACACTTTAGGAATGACATTCTCAGTAAGGCAAGATCACTAGCAGATAAATTTAGTATTTAGTTAGTGTTGCCAAGGATTTGCAGCTGACACACCGAGCAAACACAGTAGGCGTGGATTTTGAGAGTTATTACAGAACAAGTATTTCTATTCCCTATCTTGACTCATTAGTTTCTTCACTGACGTCTCACCTTTCCACCATTAACACTGCTCAGTTCAACTTATTTTATCTACATCTTAAAATGATGCAAAATCTACAACGTGAAGAATTCTGAAAATGAATTGTCGTCAGTAATGAACTATATCATATTGCTACTATATCTGAATGATCACTTCTTGTCTGATGCATTACCTTTGAAGTTATAAGACAACCTAAAGAATCCAATGGGCTACTACTACCTTTGTAGTCAACATCTTGCAGATCTTCTATCAATGATGTTACTGAACAAAAACAAACAAAAAAAGTGTCAGGTATGGGATTAAAAAAAAAACATTTTCTGATGTGTTTCAGCTACACCAGTGATTAACATGTGCATCATGCTAACCTGGACAACAACAAAAAATAAATACATAAAACTAGTTCATTTTTGCTTTTGCACGTTTATGCAAAGAAAAATTAATACTAAAGTAAGCACCATTATACCTCTCAAATGAACAGATTTTCGCAGAATGCCCAGATTTTTGCCTCATATTTTTTGTGTGTTCTTCCTAAAATCTGTACTTTTCTGGCAAATAGCTGAGGATTGAAGTCATTAAATAATGATAAACATTTGAGTTGAAGAGTCCACATCCTTCAGAAATTTCATGCTAATGCAAAACCTATTATTCTATCAACTTTCTAAGTTTGTAAGAGCAATATTTAAAATCTTTCCCTACTTGTTCCCTCATCATTTTAATCTTTGTCCAGATTTTTTGCTCTAAGAGGTTGAGACTGAGGTATGAATTCTGGATAGGAATATGTGTTTTATGCACAGTCTTCACAGTTTCCCTTAAAATGTCAATGAATCTCACATGAACTTGTCTATATTCTCCTGCTTTGACAATCTGGCTAGTGCTTTTTTAGTTTTTCCTTTCTTGTCTTATCTTTAGTACATCTTCAACATTATCTCTACTAAACATACTGTATGAACAATCATATGTTACTACCTACTATACTTTTAATTGTATGTCTAAACCATTATGCTTATGTAAATATCGTATACAATCATATATCTGCTATAGCCTATATTTTATAACTGTGTAAACCACAATGCTCACGTAAATATCTTATGTATAGTATGTTAGCAATTGTTCTGGAGCTTTTCTCCCTGGGCCTCTGCTGAAAATGGACAGCTTTGTCCAGTCGGACCTCCCAGGTAAACAAATGTAAAATAAAAAAATAAAAAAATCTGACCTTTATGCGGATTCAAAAAAAGAAAAGTACATCATGTAACAGAAACCAAACAATGGCTCTCTGTGAATTTACTATACTATTCTGTAACTGAATGCACATTACTTAATGTTAACTGATAAAACAATTAAATAAAAATACAGTACGACAGGGGAAGAAGATAATGCTTTATGATTTGTAAACTGCTCATAACTTGTCACAATCCTTGAAGTGTATAAAACACCTCTTTCTAACCTTTAGAGTCTAGAAAACAGCTTTTCGCGATAAGCAGCAATAAAGACTCCAGCATATAATAAAAATGCATACACACCAGAACATAACAGCTAAACATACTGTGCATGTCTCTCTGCATATCTGTAAATTAGTAAGCCATGTCTTTTTAAACCTGTAGTAAATGTTATGTCCTCCATGATAACATTATATATGTAGTTCTTTGCATACTCTCACCTTAGTAAACATCCTGTAGTGACAAGAACACTGTCTCTTTGGGAGTTACTTTGCAATATGCTTAAATCAAAACTACTTGCAGAAGACAATGTTAATCCATCCTGAATGCGACCAATACAACACTTCATTAAAATATCTATTAATCTACTAAGAAAACAGAGTTCTACCTCAAAGTAAGAAGTAATTAAAAACAGTTAATAACAACTCCCCCTCTTTGGTCTGACGTCCTGTGATTTGTAATGCTAGCCACTCTCCAAAAAAATATTTATGTTTGGGACTTCCTTATCAATTAAGGTAGATCACCAGCAAAAATCAGCACTCCTTGAAGATGTGACAACAATGCAAACAGCACCATAATTCTCCTGATAAGTACTGCAAAATATTCTATTTGCCATTTCCTATTTAACCAACTGCATATGGGCAGAAGCTGGAACACAGAGGTGAAGCAATCAGTACCTTTATTTGGCCAAGATGGGTTTTACAATGCACCTACTGGAGCTTCACCTTCAACAGGGTCAGGCGACAATTACTAAATAAACAAAACCTTATGTTTAATAAAACAAACAGATCGAATGTCACCACATTTCATATTTTGAAAGTTTACTATTCCAAATACTAACCCATCTCTAAACTTGAGTGCAGCGTGGTATTCTAAGAAAAAAAATCTAAAATATATTTATTCAGAAAGAGTAAAAAACTATAAAACTTAACCAGCAGTCAATGTCTTGTCACATCAGGACAAAGTCCAATAAAAAGTGTTCCATATTTCAAACCGAATTATTTATACGTAGCACAATTGAAGTTACAGAAACTCCCAATCCCACAGTGTTTGAAAACTTTTGAACTTAGGGTGCATACATACTTTAAATAAAAATACTAATAACTACATGGAAACATTTGAAATATGCACAGAGAGAAAACAGTAGCATAACTCAATCTGGTGCAGGCTTGTATTTCAGCAGACCGCTAAAAGTTCAGGTGTACATCATAACACTCCAGCTGGAACTAATTGTTAACAGTTGTTGTGGCACAGCTCTCTAACAAGGGGTGGACACAGGAGCAGAGCAGAAGTACTACATACTACTACAGAAATAATGGGTGACGTCTGACAGGCCAAAATTAATTCAGACAGCAGTTATACCTTTGGTAAGGCCACCTCCAGGCAGGCAATAGTTAACATGGATGCAGATGCCACTCTATCCCTAATGGCTGATAGCAGCCCCATAAAAAAAAGTAAAACTGACAGTATCGTTCTCTCACAACACGCAACAAAAATGTGCAACAGGCAACTAGGACACAACTATGTTCTAGTTTCAATTGTTAAAACATATACATTTACACAATTACAATAGTTAATATACATTTCTATTCTAAACTGGCAGGGCATGCTGTGTTACATTTTTGCTCAGTACTTTACACCTTTACACACACACACTTCTGTATGAATCGTATCAATATTCACAAATGACATAGAATTATTTACAAAATTCCAGATATCTGGGCTGTCAGTATTTCCTTTTGTGACAGCATATTTTCCCCTTTCTCCAATTTTATGCAAACTGAGTTAGTATACATAACAGATTTACATCAGAGTGCAGGGGGGGGGGTTCCTCTTCAAACTACTTATTGTATTTTGGAGTGCAATTTTGATATTGTTAGATGTTTCAGTTACTGCATTTCTGCAATGTTTTTTGTTTGTACTGGAGCTTTTTTTTTTTAAACAGGCTTTCACCAAAAATTGATGACAAATCTGGACATTCTGCAATAACCTATACAACTGAGAGGTATGGCCAAGTTTTGAACCCCCAACTGTAGATGTGAATGTCACGGAAAGAGTGCATGACTGTGCAAAACACTGTGTGCTCACAGAAGCAGTTAAGTTCCTCCTCATCATCACACTTCTGCAGTGGGATTCAGGCCAGCAAGGGCCACCAAAGCAAAGTGACAGCCCAGTTTCTCATATTAATGGGGAGGAAGTGGAAGAGAAGAAAACAAAAGAGAAAAGGGAATAACAAAGGAAACCCAGGGGGTCAACCATAAGCAATACGTGGATGGTTACAAGGGTGCCTTTTGTGGAAAAGGGTCTAATTTTTTATTAGAAAAACATGGTAGCTGGGGAAAGTAGTGTGGAATGGGCTGTTGGAGAGGTAGACAGAGAGAGAAGGGAATGTTGTGGAGGCGCACAGTCAAACATAAAATGCAGACATAGATGGGCATGGTGATATTTACACAAACAGTGGGATCATCAATAGGTAGAAACATGCTAATAGAGAATGGAAGCTTGGTGATTGGATGGACTGGATAATAAGGTACAAAGAGTGGCAAGTCAGGGTAACACAGGGATAGGGGACAGAACAGGATGCATGGCAGAAGGTACATTATCATAAATACATCAGACATTGGCAGTAACCACTAAACTCATAAGGAGGGCCTTGGCATGCAATGTTAGATGCTCTTGCTCTGTCAGTGGCCACTAACATATGATGCCTGCTATAGCTGCTACTATCACTTGCATTCTGCCATCCTGTAGACTGGCACTTCCTGGTGTTCAGGAGATCACTGCATCCACTGTACATTTCTAAATCACTCTGCAATTTTCAGTGCCACTGTTTGCATATTCCCTGTGCCTTGTTTGCATGTAGAACCTCATTTCCACACCATTATGCAATAATTTGCATATCGTGCATGTCACACTATTTCCCCTAAAGGCCCTGCGCTACTTATGCCTCTGAATATCCTCTTGCTTGCACTTCACTGCTGTTCATGTTATTTTCTACAGCACTCACACTCTTACCTCCCTCTTACTTTTACACACACACACACACACACACACACACACACACACACACACACACACACACACACACACACACACACACACACACACACACACACACACACACACACACACACACACACACACACACACACACCCCTACCTACTTCTTAAATAAATGCATACACAACCCTACATACTTCTTACATAAACGCATACACACCCCTACGGTGAGCTGTTCTCTTTGAAGAACTATGTACTTCCTGCCATTCCAAAAGTATTAGAAAAGCCAAATGACCAAGCCCTCAGGAGAACTACATACTTCCTGCTATTCCTAAAGTAGTACAAAAGATTTGGTTCTTCAGCTTCTGGGATTGAGTAATTTCTGAGCAATATGCCACTCACTGAACTACTACAGCTGCACCCCCCCAATCCATTTTCCCTCCAAAACAAAAACTGATAGCAATTAGTGGAAATACTTTCATTGACTTCAAAGGCATTTGATAAGTTGATTCATGCTTTTATCTGAAAAGATATGCAGCTACATTTGCCTCTGACAAATTTTTACAGTGGCTTTTACTAGAAACTACCTTATGGCTGTATTTATTTAATTGTGTTTTGCACCAAGCAAGACTAATTAAGCACATGAGTGTATTTTCAGTAGTAAAGCAGGAGTATTTGTCTAGTTATGCGACATGCTCAGAATCACAGAATACTGGAAATTATGCAGACAAGGCCCTACCTACTTCTTACATAAATGCATACACATCCTTACCTACTTCTTATATAAACAACATATACACCTCTACCTACTTCTTACATCCACACACCCCTACCTACCTATTTCTTACACACACACACCTCTTAAACACTTAAAACACACCTACCTCTCCCTTGTACGTTCATCCATAGTCCAAACATCTCCTGAAATTCAAATTCTGAGCGGAAGATGAAAATGTAATCCATCGGTTGCGAAGATGTAAATAAGTCGCAAACACCTGCTCTGTCTGTGTGGCTGTACATAAAGGGCATTCTTAAAGAAAAACGCCCTTAAAAAAAAAAAAAAAAAAAAATGAAAATTAATCTCCCGGCCAGCTAGTTCCAGGGGGGTGGAAGTGCACCCCCTTGCACCTGCTTGCGGGCGCCCTTGGTTACTAGGTAACTCCTCCAAAGGAGGACATTCATAGGACTGCAGCATCAACTCCCTTTAAACTACAACACAGTACAGTATCAGCAATCCATCTGCATACTGTGGGATTAGAACCCACAAGCTTCTGCATCAAAAGCAAGTATACTACCTGCTGTGCTACTAACAATGCAAGCGACTTAGCATAAGTAGCAGTAAATTTCTCTTCCCGTGAAGCTCTCAGCCCCTTGTAAAATCCAATTGACACTCAACTAAATCTCTCAACTTCACAGCACAAGAAATCTGGTAAAAGCCAAAATTTATTGGGGGGAGGCCCAAAACCAGGGACACATTTTAAATATTGCTTGTATAATCTTAGAAAGTTGTTAAAATAAAGTGTTTTGTGTTACCAAGTGTTTCCTGAAAGATAGGAAGACTGAAACTTAAAGGACTATCATTATTTAGTAAATTCAGTTCTCACAGATTTGCCAGAGAACCACAAATTTTAAGAGGAACAGACCAAAAGTATGAGCCAAATATTCTGTCAACATCTGGACAGTTGAGAGCTATGGACTGAACTCCCTGAATCACAAGTTGTGGTATGGGTAGAGAATTCAGGCTCTTGTTTGAACCTGATTAACGTTAACCACACACACACACACACAGACACACACAGACACACACACACACACACACACACACACACACACACACACACACACACACACACAGACAGCATAACTAATGCAAATAAAAGAACAAAACTCTCCTTACCGGCATGACTCTGGCAGCACCAATGGAACAGTGGCAGCATAACTCCTGTAACACAGACCAATAAGAGAACAAGAACAGCTAGTTTAGTTAGTTTAACTTCCGAGCAAGAATCCACATTAGTGTGAAAACTCCACTTCATTATTTTTTCTGACAGGTCTTGCAGCTATAAAAGTGGGGGGTGGCGGACTCCCCCCTCCCCTTGGCTCTATGGTTCTGGCACCCATAATCAAAGACTGAAGGATTTAAGCTGGTGTTGAGGGCTGTACCTTTCAATAAGTGGTTCAATGGCTGGGTATTTATTGTACTAGTGTAGAACTGAAGAAGAGAGCTGAAACTTAATAATATTTCATTGTTACTTCAGACTGCCTCCTTGTGCTCTAGATTGGCAATCTGACATAATATCCTGTCTTGTAAAAATTTACACGGAGGACCAGATACTCACCTCATAAACCCCACCTTCTGAAATATCTCTGAAAGATTATGCCAAAACTACAACTTACAATTGGACTAAACCACTAATAGGATTAATTAAAGGCTTCACCATGTAATTTTAACACCAGTTAGCCATACAGAAATTATATTATTTTTTCACCTGAGTGCTTTTTCCTCCAAGTTTCTTAACAACCATCGGTCCTCCTTTACTTGATAGGTCCATTCATTCCCATAGGAATAAAAGCCAGTTGTTGGGGGCTATTGACCAGGCAGTGGCAATCCTTTTTTTTTTTTTTTTTATTAGCTTTATTTTGTGCTATTCCATGATGCAGCCTGGCATGCACACAGTACAATAGTGTTTCCCCAGACCCATATCCCCTATTCCACAAGCACTGAATTACAGCTGTTGCATATGAAAGCACATCATAGTGGATATGCAAATATGTGTACTACAAAACCCACCTATGCTAGATGTCAGTAAAGCAATTGACTGGGTTGTCTCCCTCCCACCAGGGTCAGTAAACTGGCATCAGATATATGCTCACTCCCATCCCTCATGGGCAGGTTTAGTCCTGCCAAAGCACATCTCAAGCTGTCTTCTGGATTTGTGCAGTAGAGAAACTAGTCTCTGAAATTCTGAAACTGGTGATAAAAGGACAAATGCTGAATGTTCTGGTTTAAAGCAATTTCAGACATAGCATTAGACATAAAAGATATAGCAGTATAACTCCAGAACACTTCATGCAAATTAAACAGATCCAATTATGTAGTGAAATACTAAAATTCACTTATGACTGCACATTAATACAGTAGGATGATTCACTAAGGAATTCTACACCTATTTATCAGAAATGCATTGAACTAGCAGTCTCTACTAAAACCAAGTATCATGGTAAATTCAAAAACAAACCACCCTGGTGGTCCACCACCATAAATAAACTAAAAAACAAAAGGTATAAACTCCTTAAATTATTTAGTAAATCGAAAACCTATATTCTCAAGGATATCAAAAGCATTACAAAAAAAACTAAACAATACTATCAGAGCCACTAAAGAGTCTTTGACATTAGGCTGGCCTCTGAAGCAAAATATAATTATAAATACTTCTTTAACTATGTTAGAAAAAATATCCCACATTTCTCAGAGCTTATTCGTAATGAGGCCTCCATTTCTGACCCAGTTGACATTACCAATTTGCCAATATACTTGTTAACAAATTTAGTGTCACCTTCACCCCTGAAACCTCTATTCAAAGCCCCAAAATATATAAATCCCTTAGTCCCCCAGTTATCTCTAAAGATCATTTAATGAAAGTGCTAAACAAAACCAAAAATACTTCTATGAGACCTGATAATATATCTGGTTGCTTAATTTATAGTGTTAAACGTGCCCCTGCAGACAGACTCAGACTGCTTAATTTAAATGCAGCTACTGACTTTCTCTGTGATGAGTGGTGCACAGCAGTACTGATGCCCGTCCACAAATTTGGCTTTACAACTGAACTGAGTAATTATAGAGCTATCAGCAATACAAGCCTCATCTGCAAAGTCATGGAAGATTTTATAACTGACCTCATAAACTGTGATATCAACAATCATAGACTTGACCCCTAACAGTCTGGTTTTGCTGAAGGGTAGATCCTGACTATTTAATCCAGTAAATTTCTTCCAAAGGGTTAAGAAGACTGCAGAATAAAGATATTCCTTTCCTTAGTTATGTAAATTATTGTAACATCAAATTTCAGAATTTCCTGCAGGAAGGATAAAAATCGAATACCATCATGGAAGTATCGAATAGAGAAAACTATAAAGCAATTAAGGCAATAAGTGTCACTGTTATAAGAATATAGAAGAGGGAACAGATCAACAAAAAAACTAAGAAAGATAGATGTAATAAAAGCAATGCACAGTATTAGAACAGACCAGGATCTAACATGCACTATAGCAAATAACAAGCTAAAAATCTCAGCACAGGTGGAAAAACTTAGAAGATATACAGATAAATATAAAGGAAAAGTACAAAATAAGCAATTTTTTGTTGACCCAAAAAAGTTTTATAGAGAGTTTGGAAACAAGGTAAAATTTATTGAAAGACAACCAAAAAAAAAAGAAAGAAATAGATAAATTTTGGTATTTATGAAGATCCTGTGAAACATAACAAAGATGCTAAATGGATAAATTTCTATCTGATTTTTGTGATATTTATTTACCTTGTATGCACACCATGAGCTCTTTGCATTTTTTTAAACTGTCACCATGGACATATAATCCTCATAACTTTGTTTCAGTATATGCAATCTTTCCAAGTAGAAATGTGTTTGTTTCATTTTATGCTCTTTAGTAAAGCAATTTATTTTTCCACAGCATCTGTTTCCTTGACAAATCTATATATATTTATTTTTTATCATCATTATAGCCTCATCTCATGAAGACCTTATTAACAACACATTTACCAATATTTTTGATGCTTCCAAGAGTTCTCGCAACTATGTTTGCTCATTTCAATCAGCCTGTCTCAAAGATAATTTACATAGGTATCACAAGGGATAAGAAACTAAGAGTAATGCTACTCAACGCCAGAAGTCTAAACCTCAAGATGCACGCACTCGAAACTCTCCTTAGCATGGAGAACATCGATATCTGTGCAGTAATAGAAACCTGGTTCAAGGCTCCCAAGAGCACCCCAGCACTACCAGGTTATACCTCATACCATGCTTTTCGGCACCAAAACTTGGACCGAACCACAAAAGGAGGGGGAGTATCAATATTCGTCAAAGATACCCACACCTCCAGGTTGGTGGCACAGCACGAAGCATCAGAGACTATCCATGTGCAACTAACAGTGGGTAAAACTGCCTTCCAGTCTATAGCCTGCTACAGACCACCCTCCCAAACCCAGGAACCCCACTTAGCCTTCCTGAGAACACTTGTAAATATGAAGGTCTCTCCAAACACCATTATATTGGGCAACTTCAACTACCCAAACATAGACTGGGAGCATTACTCTAGCTCCAACACCCTAGCCCAAAGGTTCCTAGAATTTATAAACTCAAATGCTATGGAACAACTTGTTACCACTCCCACAAGAGGGGAAAACATACTGAACCTGATCATCACCAACATGGGGACTCTATGCTCCAGACCAGAAGTGTATCCCTCACTGGTAAGATCAGACCATAAACTAATCTCACTGGATATTCACATCCCGACCCCACCCCCTGTCCAGAAAACCACAGTGAAAAACTTCTATAAAGCAAATTTCACACTCCTCAAAACCGAGGTGGAATCCTTCAAAGCCCCCGGGCCTGTGGAAAATACGGCCCAGACCGCAGAATCCTTTATAAACGCATTCTACGAACACCTTCAGGAATGCATGGATCATGCAATCCCAAATAAAACCAAGACCCAATCCTCCAAAGGCAGACGTCCTGTCTGGTGGACCCCAGCCATAAACAAACTATACAATAGAAGGAGGAAGCTACTACATGATAGAGTAAAATCCCAAAAAGGGAAGGCATCTCTGATCAGTATTAGCAAAAAATTATGGGCAATCATAAAATTGTCTAAGGCCAGCTTAGAGAGAAAAATTGCACAGGACACTAAGGATAATCACAAGGCTTTCTTTAGTTATTTCAGGAACCTGGGTGGGAATTCCCAGATATGCTTAGAATTAGTCCAAAATGACAAAAAATATGAAAAATTATATTGAGCTTACTGCTTGGTGTGATGGATTTGAAGTCTTCTTAAGACACTCAGTCTTGCTGGCTGGATTCTGCTAAAATTCAAAGTCTGGTTATATTTGCATTCGCAGTCTGTTGCATACAGAAACTTGCAGAATATACACTGATGAGAGAATATACTTTGCAGCATCAACTTTAGAGCAGTAACAAATAACTTTTTATAATAAATCAAATGGACTAACGTTGCAGCTTAAAATACTGTTCCAACTTTACTTCTCATATAGTACAGATGATGTGAGAGATATAACATTTACCTCCGGACAAATGAGTCCCTACCATACCTCTAACATGACTGGATTTATACAGCTCTTTATATACACTTTTAGTCATGCATAAACATATACATTTCCTCTTGATATTCTATTTTGGAGAATACTAATTGTTGCAGATGCTGATGCAAACTGCTGACCTGATAATATTATTTTTAAGCTTCCTTGTTTAACAATGTCTTGTAAGAGACCAGCTTTTCTGACAGTGTGAACATCATGTATTCTATTTGGATCTTTGTACAAGAACATCTGTTCTTTTGCCAATGCTGATAACAGTGTCCTATTGTCCATACAGAAAAACATGCTTTTGAGGAAACACATTGTCACAGTGTCATAAACATGTCCAGTTATTTAAGGAAACATATTGTGTCCATTCTTTCTATATGCAGAAAAACATGTCAGTGTTCTTTAAAAGCAGATTTTGCATTTTTGCTCTTGCATACATCCTGTTTTTAAGTCTGTAAGGGAAAAATGTCCATTCAGCAGATTCCTTTTCCAAGCCATGGTAATTTAGTATGGATGCTGATTACATATTACTAAACTCTATTTCTACATTTAAGCAAGCTTTATCTTATACCTTATTTATGTTGCATAATTGTAGCAAAGTTACTTTCAACCTTAGTAAATTGTTGAGCACACTCTAACAAAATACACTGAACCCACAGACATTGCCAACATCCTAGCTGACAGGTTCAGCGCAAACTCCCCCCCCCCACCAAAAGGGCAAATATCTATCCCAGCAGTGTGCTGCCCCCCTGACATCTCAGATGCTCAGGTAAGAGCCGCCCTCTCCAAAAGCAAAAAACACAGCATCAATGGGACCAGACAGTGTCCCAGGCTGTGTCCTACATGAACTCCAAGAAGAGCTAAACCCCAACATAAATCTACTGTTCAATCTCAGCCTTACTACAGGATATGTACCCAAAGAGTGGCGTACAGCAACAGTGGTCCCTCTCCACAAAGGTGGTGCCTCAACAGATCCTGGAAACTATCGCCCCATAAGCCGGACTAGCTTAGTCTGCAAAGCTATGGAAAGGATAATCATGGACCTCATAAATAAAGATATTGGGGACCTACAGACACTGGATCCTACCCAGTTTGGCTTTGTTAAGGGCAGATCCTGACTCTTAAACCTGGTCAATTTCTTTGAAACAGTCACCAAGGCCATTGACGAGGGGAAGGTGGTCCACACAGCCTACCTGGACCTCGCAAAAGCCTTTGATACAATACCCCACTCGGGCATTATAGATAAGCTCACCAGCTTAAATATAAACCCCTATGTCACTAGATGGGTTGCAAACTGGCTCAAAGACAGAACCCACATGGTTAAAACTTGCTGGAGCCATGTCAGACTCCAAACCAGTTACAAGTGGTGTCCCACAAGGGTCAGTCCTGGGACCTCTCTTGTTCGGTATATATTTCTCGGAGGTACAGGCCAACATGGAAGGACTGAGTCTGACCAAGTTCACAGATGACTGCAAACTGGGCACCATAATCGACTCTCCAGCCGACACAAGCATCCTCCAAAAGGGCCTAATAGAAACAGACAACTGGTGCCAGAGCCATGGCCTCAAGCTAAATGCCAAAAAGTGTATAGTCATCCCCTTTGGCAAAAACAAAGTGCCCACAAATTACCACATAGGTGGTAATCCATTAAGTACGGAAGAAGAAATTAGGGACCTGGGGACCCAAGTTGATAGCAATCTCTCATTTGACAACCACGTGGCCAAAGTGGTTAGAAAAACATTTTATATAGCCCACCTAATCATGAAGGGATTCACATCTAGATCAGGGGAGGTCATCGTGCCTCTTTACTCATCCCTCATCAGGCCCATAATTGAGTACAATGCCCCTTTTGGGCTGTACCTTACCAGACACCTGCAGCAACTGGAAAGACCCCAAACGTACCTCACCAAGAGGATCAAAGGGTTCAAACAGATGCCATATGCTGCCCGGTTAAAGAAACTCCAGCTCTACTCAGTGGCATACCGCCTGCTCAGAGGCGATCTATGCCTGACGTATAAAGCTATGTCCAACCCGGAATTAATGGACATGCCGCACCTCATAAAATCCAAATCCCATCGAGCTACACGCTTGAGAGACTTGAACCTCAGCACTGAAATAAATAGGACATGCTGGAGGGACAGATTCATAACCCAGAGGCTCCCTTCACTCTGGAATAAAATCCCAGTCCAGGTTAGGCAGAGTCCCTCATTGACCCTCTTCAAGAGGAAACTTGATGAGTAGATGGGAGATCGTAGGTTTACCCCGGGTATCACTTCTTTGTCACTGTTAGACAAAGGCACAGTATACTAACCTCGAAAAAGGGCATAGCAAAATTAATTTAAAATGGGTGGCGAAACCAAACACACTCTGGCTAGGCTTATAAATGCCCTAGGGCAGATAGTCTAGTATGAACCTATGAACCTATGAACATATGTTGTATACTTCTGTGAAATTTTTAACTATTAAAGTAATTTATGCTACGTTTTGTCCTCATTCAGTGCAGTCATTTCTATTCAGTGTCTTTAAAATTGTATACATGACATAAGAGAAACGGACAGTGTTTACACACTGTGACCAGGCTCGTGTTGAACTGTTTTCTTATGTGTAACCTTCATTAACTACTGCATTACTGAACTGTAACCATTACTGTGTTGTGTTTTGAGACCTTCCAACTATATATTTGCCTCACTGAATGAACTGCAACTGTTGCTTTGTTTCAAGTTGAAACCCTTCAATTGTGGATGTATTTTTATTTTTCCTCTTTACCTCACCTCTAGTTTGTATCTACTGATCTGTTGAACCTTTATCCTCACTCATTTTCTCTCTCTGATTCCATGCTCTATACACACGCACTCTCACACCAAACCCACCCCTAGGCCACCCACTTTCAATTACACTGAACTTCCCAGCTGTATCCTATCTCTTCCTTCTACTAGTAAGTATACCATAACCTTTTTTAATTATTTTTTTCTCTCTCCTTTACAGCCTGCTTTTGCTACATTTCAACCTCCCAGGTGTTTTCCCACTGTTCTACAAATGTCCCTGGTATCCTGCCCCTGAAAGAACAACTCATTGGGATTCTGCAGTACATTTGTACCAAACAGCCTCCCCCCAAGGACTAGAATTATAACATGTATGTAACTTTATTGTGCGTTTTTTTTGTTACTATTGTATCCTAATTTACCCTAACACTGTACTCCACTGCATGTCCACTAGCAGCATACTGATTTACTCCCTCCATCTCCTTTCTACTCCCTTGCCCATTTCCTGGTATTCTCCTGCAGACTTTCATAGTTTGGCCACTAGGTGGCAGTGTTCGCCCATTCCCTCTTCTTCTATTTCACCTAAGCAGCCCTGTGTAAGCACCACACCCCCTTAAATTCCTTTGTTTAGCTTACCTTGTTTTTTCTGCATCTGGCCCAGTGTCTTTCCCTGTATCAGCTACCTTTGAGCTTGGTATCTAGCTCCAGGTCTTGTCCTCCACATGACTGATTTATTTATTTATTTATTTATTTTTGGCAAGTCTCCCTCCATCTTCTTTGCTCTAACCACTCCGTTTGCCCTACGAGCTCACTATACCCTGGCCCCAATTCCCATCCGCTCCCAATACCACTATACTTATAGCCATACTACCACTCCCACTTTTACATAGTCCAATCAGCTTCTCCCACCCTTCTCCACATCATAAGCATCCACCCCTCCCCTCTCTACTACCTCCCACCCCCCTCATCATTTATCTATACTTGGATAAGTCCATTCAACTATCCGCTAAACTTTATATTCTTTCTCAGCTGAAACACTAGATAACCATTATGCTTAATAAACCTGCCTCCTTCATAACCCTAACATTTCTCCTTGTCATCCCATCCTGCTTTAACTTTCTCACAAGTCTCCCTAATACACATCACTCTCCCTCTTTTCATACTACCTGTCCTTACCCTACATAACACAAACATCCTGTAACCTTCATATCCCCCAACCTATACTCCTTCAATAACTGTCTCCTTTTTTCCCCATAAACTTATTCCTACCTATAGATATTCTACTCCAATGCCAATTAACGTTATTCCTACAGACTACCTGACCCACAAACCAGATACTAAACACTCAATATACCTTTTTGCCCACATCCAACAACTCATTACCATCCTTCTCTCCAGCAACATTCATCCTAACCGTGGTCCCTCCCCACCTCCCAGGTTTTCTTCTCCCCTACCTACCCCCCCAACCAAAAAATCTCTTCTTTTCACTACATTGAATGTTCAAAGCTTATGCAACAAAATCCCTAACTTCCATGCTTGGCTCCATCATAATCAACCTGATATTCTGTCCATTTCAGAAACTTGGCTAAAACCCCATATGAAAGACTCTGAAAGAATTCCCCCAACTATTATATCATTAGAAAAGACAGAACCCATAACAAAAGGGGTGGAGTCGCTCTCCTCTATTCCTCCAACCTTTCAGTTACTCCTTACACAAAACCTATCCCCCAGTTTTCCAATGCCGAACTAACTCTGACCCTACTTCAATTGAATAGACACAAACATATCTGCCTAGCCGCTCTCTATATTCCCCCTGGAGACAATATCCCTATTCTCAAGGATATCCTTTCCTGGTTCTCCTCTAATATTACCAATGAGACCATAATCTTTGGTGATGTTAATATAAACTGCATCACCATTCAATCTCCCATGAACTCTTTAAACATAAACCTATATAACTTCTCACAGCTAATCAACTCTACTACCAGGCCCCCAGGGATTATACCTGTGGTAGTACCCTTGACTGGATTCTGGTCTCCCACTCCCATTATATTTCAGATAGTGGCACCCTTTCCAACTCTCTCAGCGATCACCTTCCCTCCCCTTTACAACTATCCCACACTTATAGTTCTACACACTCCCCCCTAAAAATCTTCAACCCTGACAGCTTCTCTAACTCTTTGAAATACACAAACTGGACCCCCTTAAAAACCCTATCCCTGGATAATGCTGTTTCCTACTTCAATACAACATTCTTAACCCTTCTAAATACTTTTGCTCCCCCATAACAAAAAGAATTAAAAGCAACACTGTCCCCTGGTTAACCAAACAGACCTCTACCATCATGTGTCTTTGAGACAAAGCTTGGAAACACTACCAGAAAAATAAAACTCCCAACTCTCTGAATGAATACAAACTACTTTGTAACAAAGTTAAAAAAAAAGTATTGTAACCAATTGCAAATCTTACTTCTCCTTACTTCAAAACAACCATAAAACAAACCCTATAAAATTCTGGAATGGTATAACCTCCCTCCTCAAGCCCAGTAAAAAAGAAAATCCTTGCCCTGACCCAAATGCCACCGACCTGGCCTTAGCCACCCAATTCAACTCCTTCTTCGTTGATTCCATGGCCAATCTAACATTACCCTTCTCCAATAACACCAAATCCTCTTATCCACCTTCTCCTATTTCTTCTTCCCCAAACACTACCACTTCTCACCCCTTACCCTACTCTATCAAACCCAAACCTACACCTACCATTAGAAATCTCCTTCAGAAACTGAAACCATGCTCTGTTGCCCCCAACATCCCTTCCTACTTCCTAAAACTAGCTGCTGACGCTATTGCTTTCCCCATCTCCATTCAAATAAATTGGTCAATTCAAGAAGACCTTCACAAAGGGGGAACAATAATAATATTCCCAACTTTTGACCTATTGCCATCCTATTCCCTATCTGAAAGGTTCTCAAAAAATGTATCCACCTACAACTTTTATCCTACCTCATAGATAACCGACTGCTTACTCCCACACAACATGGATTCAGACCTGGCCATAGTACTACCACTCCTCTTCTCTCCTTCCTCAAATCCATCAATTTCACACTGAGCTAATCGAAGGAAAGACACTGAGCAAACTCGGATCTATAATATATAACATTAAGTGTCCTGTTTTTTTGCTTATTTTTTTGAGTTATTTATAGCACTTCGTGTACTGTGAGGCTCCTTTAGCTGTTTAAAACTTTCATTTAAAGGCTCACTGCTGCTTTTCTGCTGTGAGAAACATTTCTGCAGTTTGTTTATAAGTAGTGTGGATATTTGTAGCATTATCCATATTCAGGCTTGTATTTGGGCCTAGTGTTTGTGGAGGCTGTGTGTCTGAGCACATATTCAGGGACATCTTGGTTTAGCCAAAGCCATCAGGCATTTCAGTAAGAGAGAATTGTTTAAGGTCATTGGCTGACTGAGGTCACCTGTACTACAGCTTAGACTAAGCACCTCATTTGTTCTTTTGAGCTTTTTGTTTCTTAAAAGTTGTCTCAGGTTTCAACTTAAAAAATAAGATCCACGGCAGTGAAAAGTGAGAGCCAGGAATAATCTCCAAAAAACGTATTTATTAGAACACAGAACAAATCCTTCTCAAGCGCTTTCGCTCAGTGCAATACTGAGCTTTATCAAGATAACAGCAAAAGACAACTGATCTTATTTAAATAAATGCATAAAGATCATGTGATCCATTAATTAGACTTAATTAATAGCTAGTTTTGAAAGTCAAATACTGAACAACACAAAATATATAAAATCTATAAATTCCCAATAGATGCACTTTTATAAACATCATTTAAAAAGTCACATTATATATATATATATATAATAAATAAATAATATTAAATATTGTATATATTATTTCATAAAACCATTTGCATAGATTGTTAACAGTTATATTGCTGTTGATATATGAAAAACATGGAAAAACATTAAAATAAAACAATGAAATAATAAAATAATAAAATAGTATCATATAACAATTCTCTAATGTAATAATGATAATAGTAATGAATATAATAATAATATTAATTTCTTCATAAATATTATAACTTGGCCCTTCTTAATTTCAAAACACTACTTAAATTCATACTATCATTTAATCCTGGCCATTTAGTAGCATCTAATCTAAACTGCCATATAAGCTCCCTGTATTCTAATTTGGTCTCCCAGTCGCCCCCTCTGTTGTCAGGTGTTATCTGGTCTAAGACAATGAATTTAAGTTCCATGTTGGGGCAGGACAAAAAATGCTTATAAAAAGCATTAGATTCCTTTTTCTTGGAGATGTCATAAAAATGTTCGTAAATTCTTTTCTTTAGTGTCCTTTCTGTTTTCCCTATACAGAAACTTTGACATTTTATACAAAGACCTAAATAAACAACATATTTTGTGTTACACTTGAAGTAACCATTTGTCTGACATACATATTTTCTTGATGGGATGTATACACTGTGGCCATTAAAAATATCAGGACATTGTTTGCACATTCCACACTTGTATGTTCCCTTCTTACTTCCATTGCCAACAGTGTCCACTATTTGCTTTTTCTCAAATATTTCTTTCATGTTAGTGTCCCTGCATCTGACAAATTTGGGTTTTTTTGGGACCGTCGTTAATAACTCTTCATGTAGTGTAAGAACTGGCCAGTATCTTAATATTGTTTCTTCTATCAAATTAGAATTACTAGAAAATGTGTGTATGTAATTATTTTGTTCACATTCCTGAGAATTTTTGCCCAAGCTGCCCACTTGTGGTGTCATGGACCCTAATAAAGGTGGATATTTCCCTTCCCTATGTGAACAAATTTCAATAACCAAATTGTTGACTAATTGGGCATGGTAACCTCTTTCAGAGAACCTCTCCTTTAAAAAGTTTACCTCTTTTAAGAAATATTCTGCAGTACTGGACATTCTGGAGGCACGAATTAGTTGCCCTTTAACAATTCCTTTCTTTTGATAGAAAGGATGGCTGCTTTCAAAATGCAGGTAAGAATTGGAATATGTGGGCTTCCTGTATACTCTTGAAGCAAACCTATTGTTGATGGCATCTTTAACCAAGGTAACATCCAAATAGTTCAAACTATGTTTACTGACTGAATGTGTAAAAGCCAGGAAGGAAGTAGTAGAATTGATGTAACTAATGAATTTCTGAAAATCCATTTCTGTTCCACACCATAACAAACATATATCATCCAGGTACCTGACATAATGTCTAATGTGTTTTGCCCAATCCGTTTAAAATATAAACGTCTGTTCCCATTTATGCAATACAATATTTGCATATAAGGAGGCGCAAGAAGCACCCATTGCAACTCCCAATTTTTGTTTATAAACCTCACCATTAAAACAAATAAAATTATTACTCAACACAATTTCCATAAACTCAACTAGTAAGTTGATAACATTTGCGTCAAGCTTGGCCTCATTAACCAAGACCTCATTAAACCAATCAATACCCATTGAATGCGGTATAATGAGAAATAACTGAACTATATCAATAGTTACCATTAAAAGGTCCGGGTGGTATAATTGAATTCCTATACCTTTAAGGAAATCACAAGAATCTTTACATATGTAATTTAAAGATGTAACAAATTCCTTATATATATGTATATATATATATATATCATGTGACTTTTTAAATGATGTTTATAAAAGTGCATCTATTGGGATTTTATAGATTTTATAGATTTTGTGTTGTTCAGTATTTGACTTTCAAAACTAGCTATTAATTAAGTCTAATTAATGGATCACGTGATCTTTATGCATTTATTTAAATAAGATCAGTTGTCCTTTGCTGTTATCTTGATAAAGCTCAGTATTGCACTGAGCGAAAGCGTTTGAGAAGGATTTGTTTTGTGTTCTAATAAATACGTTTTTTGGAGATTATTCCTGGCTCTCACTTTTCACTGCCGTGGATCTTATTTTTTATTTAGTTTTGGTTTCCAGTTTCGTTTCTCAGGTTTCAACTTTCTGTTACCTAAGAAGTTAAGTTGTGAGTGTTTCTGCCATTTCACACTGAGCTAATCGAAGGAAGGACACTGAGCAATTTCAGATCTATAATATATAACATTAAGTATCCTGTTTTTTTGCTTATTTTTTCGAGTTATTTATAGCACTTTGTGTACTGTATATTTTTCTAGCTAGTTTCACTGTGTGTGAGGTATTAATTGGAAATTGTCCACTTTTATTAAGCATATGTTGGGTTGTTTGTTTCTGATAACTTGTTGCAGTTAAACACTTTCTCTAGAGGCTCCTTTAGCTGTTTAAAACTTTCATTTAAAGGCTCACTACTGCTTTTCTGCTGTGAGAAACATTTCTGCAGTTTGTTTCTAAGTAGTGTGGATATTTGTAGCATTATCCATATTCAGGCTTGTATTTGGGCCTAGTGTTTGTGGAGGCTGTGTGTCTGAGCACATATTCAGGGACATCTTGGTTTAGCCAAAGCCATCAGGCATTTCAGTGAGAGAGAATTGTTTAAGGTTATTGGCTGACTGAGGTCACCTGTACTACAGCTTAGACTAAGCACCTCTTTGGTTCTTTTGAGCTTTTTGTTTCTTAAAAGTTGTCTCAGGTTTCAACTTTCTGTTACCTAAGAAGTTAAGTTGTGAGTGTTTCTGCCATTTCACACTAAGCTAATTGAAGGAAGGACACTGAGAAAACTCAGTTCTACAATGTATAACATTAAGTATCCTGTTTTTTTTTGCTTATTTTTCATGTTATTTATAGCACTTTGTGTATTGTATATTTTTCTAGCTAGTTTCACTGTGTGTGAGGTATTAACTGGAAATTGTCCACTTTTATTAAGCATCTGTTGGGTTGTTTGTTTCTGATAACTTGCTACAGTTAAACACTATCTCTGGAGGCTCCTTTAGCTATTTAAAACTTTCATTTAAAGGCTCACTGCTGCTTTTCTGCTGTGAGAAACATTTCTGCAGTTTCTTTCCCACCTTCTTTCCCACCCTCTCTCCCTATTGTTATGGTGTTCTTATAGTTGATGGCTTTGCAGTTGCCTGCCCCTACTGTAAATTTGATCTGGGACCCTCCTCCCTGTCTAGTGTCATTACCTCATTCTAACCAATACAGGGAGAACATTTGAGAAGGCCAATCAGCTTAGTTTCTGCTACTCATTTCTCTCTTTCCACAAAAAAAAAAAATTCTAAGCTTGGTTCCTGCCTTTCCTGTGGGTAGTCTAGTCTGGATATAGATTTCTGTGTCCAGGACTATTTGTAGGCTTCTAGGCCCCCAAGCCTTTCTGTTGGAGGGAAGCCTTCGAGCTTAATTTTGTTTCTTAGAACTAGCCATTTTTTTGTTTCAGCACTCAAGTCAGTTTCATTGAGCTCAGCACTTGTTCAGAACTTATTGTAAGCACTAAATAACCTACAAATTACTACAGCACTCAACTTTCCTCACTGTCTAGAGGAAAACAGTTTCTAGTACTTAACAAATAAGCACCTATCCAGGCATGTCTAAGAGTCAGCTCTCGGTGTTTTCTCCTGTCTACCTGATGAATCTGGGCATCTTGGGGCAATGTAGTAATTGCCTCATGTACACAGACAACTCTCTCCTCCTACCACCCAACACTACAACCTGTGAGAGATGCACTTATATAGCCAAACTGGAAGCACAGCTCTCTTCACCCAAGACTGGACTAGATGGTCAATAGGAGAAGGTAAACACTTGCACCACACCACACTCAGCACATAGTCCCACAAAACCTACACCACCAAAACACACACATAGAAACACAAGACACACACCTATATTCGCGGAGGCTCTCAGTAAAAACATGTCCAAGCAACAGAGACCTCCAAAGCAGAAACACAAGAAACCTCTACCCCCCAACACAACCCAAATGACACATAGCCCACAAACTCAGTGTGCCACTCAACCACAGCCCATAAGGCATAACAACGTACCCAACACTCTAGTCATAGGTGACTCTATAGTCAGGCACACTGATGTTCCACTCACCATGCTAAACAAGGAGAAAGTTACTGTCAGCTGCCTGTGGGGTGCCAGGATCCGCCACATAACGCATGCACTCAGGTCACTCCACAACAAGTACAAATATGACTCTGTCATTGTCCATGTTGGTGTGAATGACCTGAGACGTACCTCCTTGCACTACATGAAAAGGGACATGGAGGAGCTGTCCGATCTTGTAGCCCAGGCAGGTATGACCCTAGCCCTGAGTAGCATCCTGCCATCACCCAGAATGATACCACAGTACAAGGACAAAATGATTGACTTCAACAATTGGCTAAGCTTCTGGTGTCATTCTAAGGGGATCCAGTATCTGTCTGTCTGGGATGACATGATCGACAAACCACGATGCTTTGCCAGAGATGGCCTGCACCTATCGCCCCTGGGATTCCGGATACTGGCTAAGGCTATAGTCACCCCTATAGTGCCTTTTTTAGGCAAGGTTCAAATGACAAATTCACCACCCTAACAGGTACAGGCAAGAAGAATCTGAGGGTATTGCTACTCAATGCTAGAAGTCTAAACCTCAAAATGCACTCACTCGAGGCACTCCTTAAAATGGAGAACATCGACATCTGTGCAGTGACAAAGACCTGGTTCAAGGCTCCAGAGAGTACCCCTGCATTACCAGGCTATAATTCATACCACACCTTTCAGCCACCTAACCTGGACTGAAACACTAAAGGCAGAGGCGTGCCCATATTTATTAAGGATATCCACACCTGCAGGCTAGTTGCTCAGCATAATGCATCCGAGATTATCCAAGTGCAACTAACTCTGGGCAAGACTGCAATCCAAATTGTAGCTTGTTACAGATCCCCCACCATGCCCCAGGATTCCCACTCCTCATTTCTTACTACACTGGAAAATATTAGGGTACAACCTAACACCCTAATAATGTGTGATTTCAACTACCCTACCATTAACTGGGAAAACTACTCATGTACCAACTCTTGTGCTCAACGTTTTCTGGAATTCATAAACTCCAATGCCATGGATCAACTAATACACACCCCACCAGGGGCAGCAATATCCTAGACCTGGTTATTGCCAACATGGACAACCGGTGCTCCACACCAGAGGTCAATTCCTTGTTGGTCAGATCCGACCACAAGCTAATCACCCTAGACATCCACATCCCTCCCCTACCCCCCATTAGGGAAACCACAGTAAAACATTTCTCCAAAGCCAACTTCACTCTTCTTAAGACAGAAGTGGCAAACTTCACAACACCCATGCTGAAGGACAATAGAGGTATGACTGCGGAATCCTACACAAATGCACTTTATAAGCACTTACATGAGTGCATGGATCGTGCAATCCCTAATAGAACCAAGATGTTATCCTCCAAAAAAGGAAGCCAGTCTGGTGGTCCCCTGCCATAAACAAACTGTACAACAGAAGAAAGAAACTGTTGCAAAAAAAAGTAAAATCCCATGATTAGAGAAACTCCCTGGTCAGCCTCAGTAAGAAGCTGAGATCCCTCATAAAATCCTCCAAAGCTAGTTATGAAAATAAAATCTCCACTGAATCTAAAGACACCCACAAAGCATTCTATAGCTATGTCAAGAATCTCAATGGCAACACTCAGATCTGCTCTGAGTTACAGCACAATGGCACTAAATATACAGAACCAACTGATATTGCCAACATCCTGGCAGATAGGTACAGTGCTAACTTTACCTCCCTGTCATCCCCTAAAGGGCCCATCTCTATACCAGAAGAATGCAAAGTTCCTGTAATCACGGCTGCACAGGTAAAAAATACACTATCCAAAGCCAAGAACACAGCATCCATGGGACCTGACGACATCCCAAGCTGTGTTTTACATGAACTACAGAACAAATTGGCACCCCACCTAAGTACCATGTTCTGTCATAGCCTCACCTCAGGATATGTGCCCACTGAATGGTGCACAGCGACAGTTATCCCACTCCACAAAGGGGGAGCCACCACAGACCCTGGAAACTACTGCCCCATTAGCCTAATGAGCCTGGTCTGCAAGGCTATGGAACGTATCATCATGGAACTTATAAACAATGACATTGATAATCTCCAAACTCAGGACCCCAACCAGTTCGGGTTTGTAAAAGGCAGATCATGCCTCCTAAACCTGATAGACTTCTTTGAAGCAGTCACCAAAGCCATAGATGAGGGTAAGGTGGTTCACACAGCCTATCTAGATCTTGCCAAGGCTTTCGACACCATCCCCCACTCTGGAATTATAGATAAACTCACTAAACTAGGTATAAATCCCTATGTCACAAGACGGGTTGCCAACTGGCTCACTGACAGAACCCACACTGTGAAAGTAGCAGACTCCAAATCCAACTTCAGACCAGTGACAAGTGGAGTACCACAGGGTTCAGTCCTGGTTCCTCTCCTGTTTGATATCTACTTCTTTGAAGTACAGGCCAACACAGAAGGTCTTTGGCTAACGAAGTTCGCAGATGACTGCAAACTAGGAGCCATAATCAAAACTCCAAAAGATGTGGGCATCCTACAAAAGGGACTCGCTGAGACTCCCACACTCTGGAACAAACTACCTACCTATCTATATCAAACAAAGCTCCTCATTAGCACTCTTCAAGAAAAATCTTGATGATTGGATGGGAGATAGGAAATTCACCCCAGGATCACTTCTGTGGCTCTGCTCGACAGTGGCACAAAAAAATAATTTTCTTGGGTGGTAAAAGCCAGGGTACCTTTGGCTAGGCTTATATAGGCCCTAGGGCCAATAGCCTAGTACCTACCTATGAACCTATAAAGCTTGTGATTCCGGCTACCTTGTGTCAACCCTCCTTCTGGACCTATTGAAGGCCTTCAATAGTATCTCTCACAACCTCCTTCTATCAAAACTCTCTAAACTTAATCTATCTGTCTCTTCAATCAACTGGTTCATTAGTTACCTTTACATGACTTCCACCAGACCATTCCTAATGCTAAACTTATTCAATATTCAGATGAATCTACAGTTATCTGCTCTGCCACCTCTAACTCTACGCTTGTTAAACTAACCCAAAATGCCTTATTTTCCACTGAACAATGGATGCTAGACAACCACCTAGCTCTCAACACATCAAAAACTAAACTCATGATATTTACCCCTTCTAAAAACTCTACCACAGCAAAAATTCATTCTCCATTACTAGTCAGAACAACACATCTCCAGAGGTAGTATCCCAGACCTAACTTCTAGGTGTCCTCATTGACGAGCAGTTTAAGTTTGATACTCACCTGCAAATGAATATAAAAAAAAAAAAACACCAAAAACTTGGTATGCTATACCGTCACATCTATTTCCTCATCCCCTCTACTAAGTTTGTTTCTCTATCACATATCTCATACCCTCCTCCCTCTTATACGGTGCCCAACTTTTTACCAACCTACATTCTTCTCTCAAGACAAAACTCTCTTCCTGTTATAACAAAATTTCCAAATTTGCTACAGGCTACAAATCCTCCACCCACCACTGCAACACCCTTCACAAACTAAATTGGCTATAGCTGCCCAATTATCTTACCTACATGCAACTCACCCAAGCTCACAAACTTATCTTTAGTCCTTCTCTCTGCCCCTCCCTTGCCTCCTCTTTCAAAATGCATCTACCTGATCGAATTCTAAGATCCAATAACCAGAATCTGATTGAACTGCATAAGCCTGTCCATCCACCAGGCAAACTTCTATTATCCTATTCTCTAGTATGCCTTTGGAACTCCCTGCCACCTCTAATCTGTACCACCCATAACCACTCTACCTTTAAAAGAGATGGCATTTCCAGTCAGATGACTGCTTGCATAGAAGTCTAGACTTACACAATCCCAGTGGCCACAGGACTGGGGGACATGGGATTGGTAATCCCATGCTGGTGATGGCAGCTGTCATAGGGTGTATGTGTGTGGGAGCACACAAAAACACATTAGGAAGAGAACTTAGGACAGCATATGATGCAAATGTTTATGTCAGCCATCAAGGCCATGGTTAGTTCCATACCAGGAAACTCCTCTCATGGCTGCCTATGTGACTGTTGTGGATTAGAGTGCCCTTGCCCTTTGCTGGGAAGAATGAGCAGAGGTGGTAGCTTGATTGTCGGCATGTACAATGGTCATAAAAATAATATAGAAAAAATGTAATGTGCTCTTCCACACTCCTGCTGTCTATATGTACTACTGCTGAAGTCATCGTACCTCAGGGTATGGTGAATACATTGAGGTACTGCAACCTTGGACTAAGTATATATCACTCATATACACAACAGCAGTTTCTATCTCCAATGCATGAGAAAGTATTGTTAAGTTTTTGTAGGCACTGTGCTTACAAACACAAGATTTCCAAGAATGGCATATCTTTTCATAAACTTGTGTCCTGCAGAAACCAGTGTACACAGCTGTGGACTACTGCAACTGAGGGAGATGTGTTAGTGGCCATCTATAACTTATCTTGCAATCTAGTACCAGTGCTTTCCAGAGCCATGACAGAGTGCTGATATCTCATTTAAACTGGGCTGTGGAGCAATATACCCTTAATTCCAACACAGAAGTACACAGTAAAGCATAAGTATTGCTTATTGCATTTCCGGGCTTATGATAACATTACCCACACTTTCTGAACATCTTTAAATATTAAATGAACACATATTTAATGTGTACATCATATCTTGTATGTTACTATTTTCTTATATTTTGTTTCATATGTGTAACAGTTGACAGTCATCCCTTATTTTAACATACCACAGTTGTTTTTCCTTGCTTTTGATGTACGTCAGTTGTTATTCGTCACTTTCTTTTTGTCCTTCCCCATTATTGTAACCTACCTGCTATCTCAAATTTCAACTCTTCCTTTATTATTATTATTCCTTTTTGGATTTTCCTTTGTTGTTGCAAACATTATGCTCTATTTATATAAAACCACTTTGTCTGGTTGACCAATATTTGTCTATTGTTGTCTGCACCGAAGTATAAATAACTGTAAAGCTTCATTGTGGCTTGTTACTGTGAACTATATTTGTTTTACCTTTACTCTGTTGTGTAGCAAGCTGTTTTTGGGGGTCTATATTATAAAGATGAAAGTTTACTTACCCAAATACCTAAACGTCGACACATATTCCACGAACCGCAGATACACCGACCGCCCTAAACCGCGAAATTCAAAAAGTCGAACTGTCATACTTGTCCTACCCCACCGCCCGCTACATACTACCTACACAAATAAACTAAATAAACCACATACATACACTAACCAAAACCCTACACTAAATCTTACATATACCACCATGTATGCACTTACCTTAACCGCACCCTAACCCTAAGGTCCGTAACTATCGCACACTTACCTTACGGAGGTATACCGCAGAAGGGCCAACCATGATGATTCGACGTTTCTGCTTTCACACTACTGGACAATTGATGTTTTCGCGGTTTGATAAAGACGGGTTGACGTTTAGGTGTTCAGGTAAGTAAACGTTCGTCTTTATGATATAGACCCGTTTTTGGGTGAAGATTCTTTTCACCCCAGGAATCCACTGAAATTGGCTTTCCAGCTGAATATATTTCCATTTAACAGAGCGAGATAAACAGAGAGTCAGGTACATAGAATAGAATAAAATAAAGGAGTCATTCCATGTTATTTCATACCTCACATATGACATTTTATTTAGCACACAAGCATTTTCAACTGTCCTCCATTTATCTTTCATTTCATGGAAGAATTAATTAGTACCCTCATTTAGCTTCTTGGAGACAGGCACGGCAACACAGCCTAACCAAGAAGTCTTGTGTACTGCTCAGTCTGCATGCAGTGCAAACAAGTTTTTCTTAAAACTGTTTAGCACTGCATTCTCAGGGAACTATCTTGTCCTGAGCTCCAACTGGTTTGAAATGTGTCCCACTGTTGATTATCAGATGCCAGCAATTTCTAGAGCAGACATTGGCTGTAGTGAATTGTCAATAAGGTGACCCACTAAAAAACAAACGCAAAAGAAAATGCACACATCCTTGCTATGAACATTATTTTTGTATTACTGACAGATTTGTCAGACTATTCACTCAAAGCTGACTTACTGAGTAACACTTAAACAAAAATGTATCTGAACAGTCCCAGGCAGGAGGTTGTACATCTTCACTTATTTTTATATTACTCCAAAGCCACAAAATCCCCTAACTTTATAAAACCTAGAAAGTGTGAATTTTTGTTGAAGCACAATTTGGAAAATCAGCCTTGAGAGAGCTAACTTCTGACAGCCATTCAATGAAACAATGATTCTACCTTGCAAAGGGTGTCAAAAGTAACAACTCCATCACAGAGTACCACTTACAAAGCAAAACTCCTCAGCACTACAGCAATGACATGTTAGCAATTAGCAAGTTAAATGTTGTTTAGGTCTCATAAGCCAGGGTAGACAGCCTGCTAAAACTCTGACCTTAGCTGGAGAAACACCAGACAAGATGTCTGTTGCATAAACTTTCTCGCTGAAGCACTATGTCCAACATGCGGTCATTTCTTATATACTTCTATTCTGTTTACACAAACTTTCAGAAAACAAGTATGCTTATTGTGATATGTATAATTAACGAAAACAAAAAAAAGGGTTTCATAAACATCTCATTTTTTTAACAAGAAACACATTTATTAAATTATCATTTATGACAAAGGCAAACATTTATATAAATGAAACCAAATCATACTGACATAATCTTAGCTGGAAGTATCATACATTACAAACCATACTGACATAATTTTAGTTGCAAACATTATACATCACTTATAATCTACCCAATCATTGTCAGTCAAACATTACATAGTTCATTCAAATCCTGCCGTCTTTTAAACCTCATTCCTCCCCTGTATCTATTGTTCCCACAATTCCCATTTTCTATGTAATTGATCCTACCCTTTTCTAAAGCTCCCATTTCCAGTTTTGTATCTGTTACTATATTCACTACTTCTACTACAGTTGGTTTAGACTTTGATTTCCATTTTCCAGTAATTGCATTTTTTTGGCAGCCACCATAATTAGACTCAGCAGGGCCTTACTATTACTAGCCAATTCCAATTTTGTATCATAGCTCAGAAAAATCACTTCCCTAGATGCACCATTTTTGCTCACCCAGTATCTCTGATAGAGTAGTCTGCAGGGAATCTTTAAAGTCTGCCAACTCATTACACTCCCAGACAACATGTTTCCAATTGCGCCTTTGTTCTTCATCACACTTCCAACATTTGCTGTCTACCTGAGGAAAAATTCTCTGGAGTCTACTTGGGGTATAAAAATATATATGTAAACATTTCCAAGCAAAAATCCTAAATCTTCTAGATTTTGTTGCATATTTGAGAGACATACATATACCCCCTATATTGTTTTTTTGTGAATCACTTATCCAGTTTCACTCCCCAGTCCTTTCTAATCTCCTCTGATTGATTATTATAGTTATCATGCAATGTTTTATATGCTCTATTAATTATTCCTTTTTAACAGCAGCTTCTGTTCTAAATTCTAATAAAAACTCTACCATTGCTGGTTCATAGGCACATAGGTGTGTACTAGGCTAAAGGCCCTGGGGCCTTTACAAGCCTAGCCATAGGATTACCCTGGCATTGTGCCACCCGACCTTAGTGCCCAATGCCTCTGCCGAGTAGAGCCACTGAAGTTATCCCGGGGTGAATTTTCTATTTCCCATCCACTCATTGAGATTTCTCTTGAAGAGGGTCAGCGAGGTGCTCTGCTTGACATGTATAGGAAGTCTATTCCATAGCATGGGGAGTCTCTGAGTTATGAACCTGTCCCTCCAGTATGTTCTGTTGATTGTGGTAATGAGGTTGAGGTCTCTGGAGCGTGTGGTGTGGAGGGATTGGGATTTCTATAGATGTAGCATTTCTAACAGAGGTGGGTCAGACATGGCTTTGTAAGGCAAACAGAAATCGCCTATAAGTAGGCGATGTGAGACAGAGAATGGTTGTAGTTTTTTGAGTCTGTCCATATAGGACAAGTGTTTAAGACCTAGGATCCTATTTGTGAGGTACTTTTGCGGACTTTCCAGTTGTTGCAGGTGTCTAGTGAGGTACATGGTAAATGGGACATTGTACTCAATGACTGGCCTAATGAGGGAAGAGTAGAGGGAGACAATAACCTCTTTCTTCCTGGATGCAAAACCCTTAGTAATGAGATGTGCCACATAGAAGGACTTTCTGACCACAGTGGGAATGTGGTGATCAAAAGAGAGGCTGCTGTCAACCTGTGTTCCCAGATATCTTATAATGCCTTCTGTGTTCAATGGACTACCATCGATGTGGTAATTCATGGGAACTGGGTTTTTCCCAAAGGGGATGATGACATTTCTTGGCATTGAGCTTAAGGCCATGGTTCTGATACCAGTCGTTTGTCTCAGTAAGACCTTTCTGTAGAACATCAACATCACTTGGGGAGTTAATAGTAGCACCCAACTTACAATTGTCTGTGAACTTTGTCAGCTAGAGCCCCCTCTTGTTGGCCTGGACTTTTGAGAAGTAGATACCAAACAGGACAGTACCCAGGATGAAACCCTGTGGGACTCCACTCATGACTAGTCCACAGTCTGACTTGGAGTCAACTACTTTCACACTGCGGGTTCTATCTGTGAACCAGTTTGTAACCCACCTAGTGGTATAGGGGTTGATGCCTAGCTTAGTGAGTTTTTCTATGAATCCTGGGTGGGGAATGGTATCAAAGGCCTTGGCCAGATCAAGGTAGGCTATATGAACCACCTTGCCTTCATCCACAGCTCTTGTGACTGACTCAAAGAAGTAGACCAAGTTGAGCAGGCATGATCTACCCTGAACAAAACCAAACTGTGTGGGATCCAGAGTTTGGAGATTCCCTATATCCTTGTTTATTAGGTCCATGATGATATATTCCATAGCTTTGCATATCAGAATCGTCAGGCTAATGTGGCGATAGTTCCCAGGGTCTGTAGTTGCTCATCCTTTGTGAAGAGGGATGACTGTAGCAGTGCACCATTTGGTAGGGACAAAGCTTGAGGTGAGGCTGTGACTGAACAGGGCACACAAGTGAGGTGCCAGTTCGCTCTGTAGTTCATGTAGAACACAGCCATGGATATTGTCAGGTCCCATAGAAGCTGTATTCCTAGCCTTGGACAGTGCTGTTTTAACCTGTTCAGCAGTGGTCTTTCATTTAGGACCCTCCTATTTCTTTCTCTTTGCCTATACTCTGATATCAATCCTTGATAGGGAAGGCAGTCTCTAACCTGCAGTCCAAATAAATTCTTGACGTCTTCCAATTCTATTATCTTTCCAATTATCTTTCCAGTAATTTGCTCCCAGTATATTGCTTTTTTGCCAGTTTTCTCCAATAAATACAGCCCCCTCTTGCTTGTTGTCTGTAGCTCTAATTGCAATGATCTCTATCAGCAAAATCTCTTTTTTCCATTCCCATGTTGGCTTAGTTCTTAGAATCACAACAACAAACCCAATGGATGAGTAATAAAAAAACACTAAAAAATAAAAACCATCCACTGGTAGGCAAATGAAGGAGAAAAGATGATTAAAACACACATGGGTTTATTTTAGTGCTTGCGTCCAGAAGGGCTTCTTCAGAATACAACCATGCTTACAAATGTCAGTTTATATACAAAACTCAAAGAGTAACAGTCTCATTAACTAATTAATTCAAATTAAAAAGCCAATATTCGTTTAAAGAAACAGTCATATTTACAAAAAAAGCATTTACTACATATCATTAAGTCCAGGATATTTATCAGATTGCATTCTTAGTTGTCATAAAGTTTCTTTCCTTAACAAACTGTTTTTTTTTTATCACACCCTCTATAGTCCTCTGCAATGTGTTCTAACACAGAAAAGTATTTTTTCTTGAATCAAAAACAGGTCAAAGTATGTTTATACAGTGCATTATTGTTGTTCTTAGACCTGATAGCATACAAGCATTCCTTAATCCTATTAAACATTTTCCTGGTTGTCGTGCCAATATAAAAGGCTTCACAGTGGGAGCAAATGGCAATATAAACCAAACCCACTGAGTTGCAATCATAGTAAGAATTAATTATAATATTTCTTTACATATGTGAAAGGCTTACTGATGGACCCTCATAAATAAAACTGCATACACCTGCAAAATCCACATTTATGAATGCCATAATTTCTCATAGTGTAAGGTAAAACTTTTTTTGTATCATCATTTTTTTCTAGGTACTGCTTAATAGACTTAGATCTCTTACACACAAAACTAGAAGATGTTCCAACAGCCCTGTATACATCATAGGTTCATAGGTTCATACTAGGCTATCTGCCCAAGGGCATTTATAAGCCTAGCCCATAGTTATGTGGCTTTCGCCACCCCTTTAGTTTGAATAAAAACTATGCCTATCATTTTTCTGTGCCTCTGTCAAGCAGTGACACTGAAGTAATCCCTGGGGTATATCTGCGATCTCCCATCCATTGGTCAAGATTCCTCTTGAACAAGGCCAGCGAGGTGCTCTGCCTCACATGTACCGGGATTTTGTTCCACAGCATAGGGAGTCTCTGGGTGATGAATCTGTCCCTCCAGCACGTTCTATTTATAACCGTGTCAAGGTTTAAGTCTCCGCCCTTGTGGTTCTGAGGGATCTAGATTTTTGAGGTGAAGCATATTCATCAAATCTGGGTTTGACATGGCCTTATATGTCAGGCACAGGTCACCTCTGAGCAAGCGGTATGAGACTGAATAGAGCTGGAGTTCTTTCAGTCGGGCAGCATAAGACATATTTTTGAGACCCTTTATCCTTTTGGTGAGGAACTTTTGGGGCCTTTCAAGCTGCAGCAGGTGTCTGGTCAGATACATTCCGAACGAGGCAATGTACTCAATCATAGGTCTAATGAGTGATGAGTACAGGGGGACGATGACCTCCCTTGATCTAGATGTGAATCCCTTCATGATCAGGTGGGCGATATAGAAGGTTTTCCTAACTACTTTAGCATCATGAGTGTCAAACGAAGGGCTACTGTCAACTTGGGTCCCCAGATCCCTGATGACTTTTTCTGTGCTCAGTGGATTGCCACCTATATGGTAGCTAGGGGTAACCTTGTTTTTCCCGAAGGGTATGACTATGCATTTTTTGGCGTTTAACTTCAGGCTATGGCTCTGGCACCAGTTATCCGTTTCTGTGAGGCCCTTCTGGAGGATATCTGTGTCAGATGTGTTTTCGACTATGGCGCCCAGTTCGCAGTCATCTGCAAACTTTGTCAGCCATAACCCTCCTGTGTTTGCTTGTACTTCAGAAAAGTAGATGAAGAACAAGAGTGGACCCAGGACTGAGCCCTGTGGGACACCACTTGTGACAGGCTTTGAGTCTGACATGGCTCCAGCAACTCTGACCCTGTGGGTTCTGTCACTTAGCCAGTTTGCAACCCATCTTGTGATGCATGGGTTTACATTCAAGCTGATGAGTTTTTCGATGATACCTGAGTGGGGTATTGTGTCGAAGTAGGCTGTATGGACTGCCTTTCCCTCATCAATGGCCTTGGTGACTGTCTCGAAAAAGTCAACCAAGTTTAAGAGGCAGGATCTGCCTTTGACAAAGCCAAACTAGGTTGGATCCAAAGTCTGCAAGTTCCCTATGTCTTTATTTATGAGTTCCATTATGATCCTCTCCATGGCTTTGCAGATAAGGCTTGTCAAGCTAATGGGGCGGTAATTTCCAGGGTCTGTGGAGTCACCGCCCTTATGAAGTGGGACCACAGTCGCCGTGCGCCACTCCTTGGGTACGTATCCTGAGGTGAGGCTAAGATTAAACAGCTGTCCTAACTGTGGGTTTAATTCCTCGTTGAGTTCATGAAGCGCACAGCCGGGGACACCATCCGGTCCCATGGATGCTGTGTTTTTTGCCTTAGTGAGGGCAGTTCTCACCTGGGTGTTGGAGATGTTTGGGGGCTACAATCCTCTGGAATAGATATCTCTCCTTTTGGGGAGGGGAGACGTTTGCACTGAACCTGTCAGCCAGTATGTTAGCAATGTGTGTAGGTTCAGTAATTTTCACATCATTTTGAACTAATTCTGAGCATATCTGGGAGTTTCCTCCTAGGTTTCTAACATAGCTAAAGAAGGCCTTATGATTGTCTTTAGAGTCCTTGGCGATTTTTCTCTCAAAATTTGCCTTGGATGATTTTATGAGAGCTCTTAGTTTTTTACTTATAATGATCAAAGGTGTCTTACCTTTCAAGGATTTTGCTCTATCTTGTAGTAGCTTCCTCCTTTTGTTGTAGAGCTTGTTTATGGCTGGGGTCCACCAGACTGGACGCTTGCCTTTGGTACAGAGAGTCTTAGTTTTGTTTGGGATTGCCTGATCCATGCAGTCCTGTAGGTGCTGGTAGAAGGCATTTGTAAGTGATTCAGCGGTTTGAGTAATGTTTACCACTGGCTCAAAGGCCTTAAAGGAGACCACACTAGTTTTTAGAAGTGTGAAATCGGCTTTTGAGAAGTTTTTCACTGTGGTCTTTTTTGTTGCAGGTGGGGGCGGGATGAGGACCTCCAGCTAGATTAGTTTATGATCTGATCTCACCAGTGAGGGGTATACTTCCGGTGTTGAACATTTTGATCCCATGTTCGTGATGATGAGATCAAGTATGTTTTCTCCTCTTGTGGGGATGGTGACTAGTTGTTCCATGGCATTTGAGTTTATGAACTCCAGGAATCTTTGGGTTAGAGTGTTCGGGCTTGAGTAGTGTTCCCAGTCTATATTAGGGTAGTTGAATTCACCTAGTATGATGGTGTTTGGAGATACATTTATCCCTCCAATGTTTTCAGGAAGGCCATGTGAGGTTCCTGAGTTTGAGAGGGTGGCCTGTAACATGCTACAAATTGCAGAGCAGTCTTGCCTATGGTTAATTGCACCTGGATGGTCTCCGATGCATCGTGCGTTGCCACCAACCTTGAGGTGTGGGTGTCCTTTATGAATATGGACAACCCCCCTCCTTTCTTGGTGTTGTCCGGATTTTGGGGCCGGAACGCATGATATGAGGTGAAACCTGTTAGTGCTGGGGTGCTCTCAGGAGCCTTGAACCAGGTTTCTGTCACAGCACAGACATCGATGTTCTCCATATTGAGAAGGGCCTCGAGTGCGTGCATCTTGAGATTGAGACTTCTGGCATTGAGCAGCATTACCCTTAGTTTTTTCCTTTTTGGTGTTCTAGGGTGGTAGGTTTAGAATTTGAGCCTTGCCTAAAAAGGCACTATGGGGTGGCAAGAGCCTTTGCCAATATCCGGAAGCCCAGGGTGACAGGTGCAAGCCGTCCCTTGAAGCAGCGTGGCTTGTCCAGCATGTCATCCCAGGCAGACAGACATTGGATCCCCTTTGAATGACACCAGAATTTAAGCCAATTATTAAAGCTGATCATCTTATCACTGTATTGTGGCATCATTCTAGGTGAAGGTAGGATACTGCTCAAGGTCAGGGTCATACCTGCCTGGGCTACATAATCAGAGAGCTCCTCGATGCCCCTTTTCCTGTAGTCCAAGGAGGTACGTCTCAGGTCGTTGACACCAGCATGGACAATGACTGAGTCGTACTTGTACCTGCTGCTGAGAGACCTGAGTGCTTGCGTTATGTGGTGGATTCTAGCGCCCGACAGGCAGCTTACTGTGACCTTCTCCTTACTCAGTCTGGTGAGCAGGACGTCAGTGTGTCTGACTATGGAATCACCAATGACAAGTGTGTCTGGCATTTTGTTTGGCCTTAAGGGCTGTGACTGTTTGACACTCTGACTGTGTGGTCTATGTGTTGCATGTGTTGGGTCGTGAGGTGGTAGTTGTTTGGGTGTCTGCTTTGGTGGCCTCTGCTGTTTTGGTAAATTTTTGATCAGAGCCTCCGAGTATGTCTTTGTGTGAGTATGTGTATGATTTGAAGTTGTGATGGTACCATGTGTGACTGGGTATGTATTGTGTGTGGTTACCTTCTCCTCCTGTCTGGTCTTGCCAGTCCTATGTTGAGAGAGCTCAGCCTCCAGTTTGGCTGTATAGTTGCATCTCTCGCATGTATTTGTGTTTTGTGGGAGAAGGAGAGGATTGTCTGTGTACATGAGGCAATTGTAACATTGCCTCAATATTCCCAGGTTCACCAGTTGAGCTGGAGAGGACACTAGCAACTGATCCCTTGACATACTAGAAGTAGTAGATAAAGAGACTTTCAAAGGACTCCGGGGGAAGTGGGTTTTAGGCTGGTGGGGTACTATCTATAATAAGAGTGCTTTATCAAGGTGCAAGTACTGTAGGAGGAAGTGCTAGGATTACCATTACAAATTCTTCAGTTGGGCAGCACAGTGATGCAGCAGTTAACATTGTCGCCTCACAGGAAGATGTTCTCCGGTTCGATTCTCGTCTGGGGTGCCTTCTGTGTGGAGTATTCATGTCCACCCTGTGTTCGCATGGGTTTCCTCCACGTGATCCAGTTTCCTCCCACATTCCCAAGACATGCTGCAGGTGGATTGGACATTCTAAATTGGCCCTAGGTGTGAGTGTGAGTGTGTGCGTGCCTTCTGTGGAAGACTGGGCACCAGACTGGCAACTCGACACCGTAAAACTCAGCTGCCACTCGTTCTACGGACCAATGATCTGCAGTGGCGACCCCTAATGGAAACAGCCGAAAGGAGAAGAAGATTAAACTTTCTCCAATTCCGACCAATAATTTCTTTTATGTCCCTGTCGTCAACAGCCATGCGTAAAATGAAGATGTTGATACATTTCTTACTAGTGTCATTAGCTCTTTTCACTGGCATGCCCCCTTCCAAAACATGAGGAAAAAACTCATGCCTTTTCTGTTTCATTTCCTGAAAAGTATGTTCTAATACATTCAGTGCATAGCCACTATCTAAAAACCATTCTGACAATTTCAACAATAGCTTTTAAGAAATTGTCTTGGTCAGTGGTTAGCCTGGAAACTGTAATCATCTGACCCCTTGGAATATTTTTCTTCATATAAATGGTGTGGGCACCTGAATAGTGCAGGCAACTGTTGGAAAAGCACGGTTTCCTATAGATTTTTATTAGAAAACTTTTTTGTAATCTCATTCCAACTAACAACATCCAGAAAGGACAATGTGTTCCCTGCACCACCGAAAATAAAGGTTAAGAAATCAACACTGCTATTCACTTCCTGAATAAACTGTTCTATTATTTCAATAGAAACATCAGTGATAAAAAATATCATCAACAAATCTTTTTTTCATTTTTACATGTTCTACAAAAACATTTTGACAATTTCATCAATAGCTTTTAAGAAATTGCTTTGGTCAGTGGTTAGCCTGGAAGCTCTAATCATCTGACCCCTTGGAATATTTTTCTTCATATAAATGGTTTGGAAAAAAAATTTAATAAATAACTGCAAGGCAACAGCAAGCAACATCTGTGCTGAATTACTGAGGGGCTGTTGCCCCCCTTAACTCCCATTCATGTTAAAAAAAGTTAGCAGGTATAACAGCACATCAGTTTAACTTAAGCAGACTGAAATCTATTAGAACTGACACCCTTTTAAGCTTCTCAGTTAAATTAGTAAAAAATGACTAACAGTGAACAATAAAATATTTGGTACTTACGTATTATCGCAACCAGATTTCCAATCTGGTGTAATTCATAATGTCATCACGGAACAAGTGTATGTGAAATTTAAAAGGGTTGTGTAAACTGCAAATTAATATTTATGAGTTTGGTTCTGAAACAGGAACAGGAATAATGGCTAAATTCGTATTCCTGGGTAGCCTCCTTTGCTGATGACACTTACTGAAAATTAAATTTAACCTGGCGCTACACATATGGCGTATGAATATCATTACTTACTGACTTCCATCCTCAGATCATCCCTTTGACTTGGTACACAGTCACACATTCTTACGAGGGACAGACCAATGTGTCAAAAAGCTGGACAATTTGAGCAAATCTGGACAATTGACAGGCATGTATACATGCAATGGTAGTGGAAATTAGGTACACTGGAGCAAAGCAACAGCTATGTACAACGGCCCATTTAATTTCGGATTGTGGGAATATGATCACTACATGTAACAAACTGAAAACGGACATTACCAATTATACCTTTGACATTAATCTTTCTGCCGTAACAGAATGCAAGCTTTGCCAAAGAAGTAACAATGACAGCCATTCGTGTCAACATGGTAGTGCAAGAAATGTGGCGAAAACCTGAAATAACGGGAGGACAAAAAAATCTGGGTACATTTTAATTAGTTATACACTTTGACACAATAACGTGAAATACTTGTGTCGCCACGTGAACACCATATGAATATTTGGTACTTACGTATTATCAGTTACAAATCTGGCTGCGATAATATGCAAGTACCAAATATTTAAATATACTCCAATATGTTAATTTACTGTGTAAATGTAGGAGAGGTGCGGACTTTTTCTGTTTTGCGGTACTTCTTCTTTAATAAATTTTATTTCTGTGCTTATAATCTCTCTACAGTACTGAAGGTGGAACTATGTGTGACATTAAGGCAATGTGTAAATATCACATTGCCAGCAGAGTTGTTTTCTTATTATATGTGCACTTTTATGAGCCTTTTCTTCGGGTTTTTAATATATTTTAATAAAAGTAATTTGTGGTCTTCTACTTTTTTTGGCCATATTTTTTTTACTGACTATTAAGTTTTGTACTTCATAGCTTCTCTGATGAACATATTTGTTCCCTAGGATGAGCCCCTACAGTCCATTTATTTCTCCAGGGTAACAAGCAGGCATGCTAGCAGCAGGAGCTGTCATTCTCACAGTAGGGATGATTTTTTTTTTTTTTTTTTTATGGGTATAGGCCCTACTGTCCCTCTGACCATGTCAGGACATTTGAGGAAGTAGGGGTGGAATGGGCCACTGTATTTGTCCATGCCACTGCATAATACGGTCAAGACCCTGTCCTCGATGCAGAAAACACTCCCATGAAATCTCTGGTCTTCACCTAAGATTCTACCACATAATGTGCCTGATCACATGCTCTTACCACTTCCTCTAAAGAGAAGGGAGTAGGCAAAGTCTTGTAACTCCTCTCCTTCACCACATCAGTTCTAACAGGTGCAGGTCACCTTGGTTTTAGTCAAGGGTTTATCCACTACACCAACTGAGATGACCACTTCTTTGTAATTTACTTACACAAAATACCAACTTAATCTGTCCCATCCCACCTACCACAGGAGTGGCACCCTACCTGACTTACACTTGACACTTGTCATATTCTAGGTAGTGAACCCAGACCAGGACTGTATGCAATTTTTTCAGACTGAATCCAACTGTGCCACATAGGTCATCACACACTCACTACTGAATACCATCCCAAGGCCTGGCTCCAAGGGAAGGAATTCCAGTATCTCTGTTCCATGAGATTTTCTCTGATTTTTTTTTAAATGAACTGAATTATGGAAATCAAAATTTTTGGATTCGTGTTTGCCTGATCCCTCATCATAGACTAGTCTGTCAAAGGTAATCCTATTAGGACCCCCCCAAAGCTCCTCACATCACAGCTGTAAGCATCACAAGGGCATTCAAGCATCTCCACTGCAATAAGGTCATAATTCCAGGAGGGATCACTGCTGGGTTGAAGGTGGGAACATTGCCTCTGGAGAGGCACACAGGGGTGGCAAATTATAAGAAACCTATTTATTTAGTGCAACAATAGCACAGGATTTCAGATTAAATGGGGAATGGAAGCATCACAGCCAGTTTTAGATATGTGGGCCTGGAGCTGCAGCTCCATCAGCCCAGTTCTTAATCTACCCATGGTAGTCCCAGTTTTCAGAAAGGCAGGCATAGGTGGATGTGTTTCAGTTTTAAAGGGATCACTAACCTTAGCATTCTTGGAAAGTCTATACTAGGGTGCTGGAAAAGAGATGCTGTCTGATAGTTAAGCTTCTGATTACTGCGCATCTGGTGAGGCCCTCAACTACAATATCACCTAAGAAAGACCTTTCTAAAATTATGGGCGGTAAACATTAAGGTTTTTTTTTTTTTAGGTAAGGCAGGACCATAACCACCAAGGATTGAGAAAACTGATTGTTATTAAACATAAGGATTTTGTTTTTATAGTTTTAAGCATCTGTTTGCATAATGCATCATGGGCATTCAAATAAAAAATGTCTACTGCCCCTAAATTTAACAGCTTAAGGAGACAGGGAAAGCAAAAAGAAATAAGAAGTCCCCTACCATGTTTCCATGCTTTTATTAATCAGAAGCATTATGTACACATAATACATTAAGTACAACCCGCATGCTTGGAGCAATGCTGACTTTTCTCCAGTTGATACGGAATCTTTGTAATTTATCTGCCTGACCATGCATATCTAGCATATTCCAGTGGGCATATACTTTAGCGCCAGCAGCGCGAAGACGTGGTAGGGGTTTAACTGAAAAGTACTGTGCATTGTTCCCACCTTGTTTGGGACTTTCACGTAGAGGATATTAAAGTACAGCCAAAGTTTTTTTGAATATCCAGTTTGGGAATGCAAAGTCTGCCTTGTTCGCAGGCAGTGTTAACCTCTTGCCCTCAGGTGACTGCGATCTCCAACATGCACTGCAGAAGTTTGTTGCTGAGTGCTAAGTGGTTGGAATTAGGTTCCATACCTCCAAATCCTAGGTAGAGCTGGCACCTCGGCGTTCGTCAAAATCTACTGCCAGTCATTAGCGGACCGGAGTTCCGCTGTGGCGACCCCTAACCGGGAAAAGCCGAAAGACAACAACAACCTCCAAATCCTAGGTTGTGATTCTTTCCCAGAAGAATGTCTCTCTACAGGCGAGAAAGGAGTAGCTATTTCAACTGCAGATGTTTAAGCATCTTGTAGCTTTATTCATGAATGAAGACAAAGGGGTTTGGGAGATGGACCAATGAGTGAATTCAGCACAAACTGTACTGCAGTGTATTGGATTATAGTGGTGAAGCAGGAATGAAGTCTTGGGCCTAAGCTGTTAATTTACTGAGCAGTCTGTGTACCTACCATCTATGGTTAAAAGCTTTGGGTAGTGACCAATTGGATAAAATTGCAGATGCAAGTGGCAGAAAATCAGATTCCTTTTCAGATTTGCTGGCCTCACTCTCCATAACATAGTCAGGCACCTAACACTCTGGGCTGTGAGGATCTTTAGTAGAGGCATTGCCCCTCCACATCAAGAGCAGTCTGTTGTGGTGATCTGGCCATCTAGCGAGAATGTCCACAGATCATCTCCCACAAAAAGTTAACAAGTCAGTGCCCACTGAGAGGAGGCCCGAAGGTAACTCTGGAGAGGTTATATTTCTTAAATGAGCTGGCAATGCCTAAAGATCACTCAAGATGAGATGGACACCAGTGCTGGGAGAGAGTTGCTTTGTCTACCATCCTCAACAAGAAGACACACAGTTAAAAATTGAGCAAGTCGTTAAACCACATAACGCTTTATTCCTTTGCCGAATCGCTGAACGGTTTATAGGAATCAGTGCTCTACTCCGTCAATAAATTAAAATGAACAAGCAAATGGCTGGATTGCTCGTAGTTCTTAAGAGCGGAGGTACTTACACTGAATTAAAACGTAGTCCCTGTCGGCGTGTTGAAAAGTAGCTGAGGAAGAGTTCGGGGCGTGATTTTGCTACAAGTTGCACACGTATATCCACGTTACAAGACATAAGCATTTAATTGTTAAATGGAAGCTGAGGTAACGAAACGCAAACTTTTATACAAATCTCGTTTGGAGTTCAAGTAGTCAGCTATGAACTATAGTCATACAATGTAGGATAAGCCTGGCCCTCTAAATACACTTTTTGTTATTTAAGCACTGTGAAAAAGTTGGCAGGGGTTAAAAGGGTTGGCACATATTTAATTTGTGTTAAATGCCATATATGTAGTCTCTTAAGTTTTATTTATCATTGCCTCATGTGGGATCTTGCCAGTCTTCAGAGAAGTACATTCGGTATAACATATTATATATTATAAGATGTGCTAAATGAGCAAATAACGACACAATAAAATATTGCAGAATTAAAGTAGAAAATTACAACCCCAGCCGCCATATTATACAAAAAGTACATTTTTTGGCCCACACAATTTCTCAATAGTGTGCGTGAGCGTCTGGTGTAATATTTAAGAACTAATAACTGCAAACCTGAACGCATAAGTATTCTAATAAATTACAAATTGTGCACGCAGAGGGCCGTGTCTTTAAAGCAAGTAGTACTTCTCCCACTTATTTTACATATCCCTCTGCATACCAATTGGATTGCTGATTTTTTTTTTTTTTTAAATCAAACTGGCACGTCCCAATTTTAGACAATTTAACAGATGTTGGACCGTTTATCAATGGGTGGTTCTAAGTTCAGTACGTCACCCCACTTCTCAAAGCTAATTGTAAAATTCGTATTTTACGCCTGCCTAACATTGTTTTTCTTTTCCTGATTGGCTGGTTTGACAAAGGCGGGGAATGGGAAGTTTCAAATTATTTGTCTTTGGAGGTAGTACTACTAGTCGTTTCTAGCTTCGTTGAGGTCGCCTGGAAACTTGTGAGGGTTTGATAGGAGTGTGCTTTTTTTAACGATCGTTTTATAATCTATTTCATTAGTTTGTGTTAACGGTATTTTACGATTTTATTGATTATTCGCGTTTGCAATGGCTACTGAACCGCTGAGGGTAAGTAGGGCTATTTAGAGCTTCTCACTATTCTTTTGCAGAAAATGTTAGTATGCATTTATGTTAAAACGTCTGTTAAGATTTTTTTTAAACTTATTTTGGATTACTAGTGTTAATAGCTGGTTAATATGTTAGAGATAATGAAACTGGCATCGCAAATATCTAATCCTGGTGCTTGGTTTGTTTTGGAGATGTATGCTAAAACGTCTGTCTTGACTGTTTTTATCCAAATTTTGGATTACTGGTGTTAATAGCTGGTTAATATGCTATAGATAAAATGAAACTGACATCGCTAGTATCTAATCCCGGTGCTTACTTTGGTTGTTTTGAAGATGGGTAATGTTATTTGGTGTGTTTCTAAGTTTTGCGTAGTCCGGTATGTACGGCGAATACGCAATACTGAAATGGACATAACTTTACTTTAAGTTAGAATGGCTTTTTTAGTCTTTGACTTTGTGCCTGCGCTTCCTTGAGCGGTAATGCCGGAACTCTTAGTTGGAAAGCTTAATATATGCACCCGACTTAAACTGCTCGGAAAAAATGGAGTAGATAGGCGCGCAACCTTGTTGAGCGGTTGGATCCTGTCGGTAATTCTTGATAAGGGCCTCTGTGCGCTTGGGTGGATATTAACAATAATCGGATATGCTTATGCACAACTCCTGAATAGTCTGCTTCCTAAGACTAGGCTGTCTTATTTCTCAGCACCTGTTCGTCGTCCACTATTTCTAACTCCCCACCACCACATTTACTTTTCTTAGAGCAATTTACGCTTTTCTGTCCTCTTACCTTTTCTACCGCCTGCACCTACTAACCTCTTTTCCTAGGTTCTTGCTGCTAGCAACATTGTATTGCAAGATGTTATCGTACTGTTGAAAAAATATTTAAACTATAGTTTCATGTTTTTTCTTCTCACTGCATCTTGGAAATGTCTTGAGTTTTAACATGTTCCTTATAATTCTAACTGGAGCCTACTGTATATTTATTTTAGATTTTTTTTCTATTTGTCGGTTTTCTCCGCAGGTCATTGAAAATGGGTTAGCCCAGTCAGATTTTCGGTACACAAATATAAAATGAAACTGTCTTTACATTTGTATAGTAGTGTTAATTCCCGCTCGTTCTTAAGCGAGAGATACCCGCTTACGGTTGTCCTTTTGTGCTCGCGTAGGATTTGGCGGCTGCTCTTACATTTGTCGAACTTGACTGCTCTCCAGAGCCCTTGGCTGAGTAATTTGCTTTGACTCAAAGTAACTTTTGTGGAGTGGGGGGCTTCTAACGTCTTTGTAAAGCTTATCGACTACATGTCTGTCCTGTAGGAAACTGTCACTCACTATTAATGAGCCTCAGCTCCCTCTTTGCAGAGGCCGTGGAACTCTACTATCGTAGGACTATGAAGGCGTGGCTTGTGTAAATATGAAAAACGTCTTTGATGCATGCAGATTTCAGTGACATCATGGGTATAAATTAGCATTTGACATTGAAATCACCCATGTGCACGTGATTTGTGAATATTCCTGAGACTGAGGGGCTCCAGAGTTAAATTAATTTAAATATTGCAATTCAGCCCGAAGAGAGAAACTTTAAGGACTTCTCATTCGTCTTCAATTACGAGAATTGGAATTTATCTGAAAACAAAATGCTGCTCAAAGTAGAAAAAACTAATCTCTCACCTGGTTAAATGTACTTTTACTCTCTAAACTATGGAATGCCCTCCCATCTTTAATCACTTCCATCAGCAAACCTGTTAAGTCCCTCAGACAACCCCTCTGGCTATGCACATGTGCTAAAATTACTTTCTCTAAAACCTAACTTCTATAAGCCGTACTGCTCTCTGGCTTGCACATGTGCCAAATAACTCTAAAATATAAACCCTTTTGCTATAACCCAAACTGTACTCAATTTTGTACACCACATTTATGTACATTTCCTTTTTCTTACTTCCATAACTATGTGAGCGCTATCAATTTGAACAAATCTTTAGCAGTTAATAAATCCCATCTTATTTTTCTGTTTGTATAAAAAAGTTGTTAATTGCATGTTATGCTTGTCACTGTATATACTCCAGATTGTCTTGTGTATTTGATTGTCTTATGTATTTGTTAATTGTATGTGGAGTTTCTCCCCGGGCCTCCACTGAATAGCCCTAACCCAGTCTCCCTACATCCTGCGCACAAATGTTGGTGCAGTTAGGGGAGCAGTCAGTTTAATTTAGAAAGTGGCCATCTCGTTTTCTAGTTGCTTACTACATTTATACTTTATTGCCTTTAGCCACTGTGACCCAGACTACTTCTTGAGACATTAATCAGTTGTATTAAGCACCGAATCTCACTGTTTGTGACTGCCATTTAGACTGGTCCATATTGGAAGAAAAAAGCTTCTAGTACTTTAGTTAGTGTTTAATTGTAGTGCCTCCTCAAGCTATTTTGCCAAATATCTAATGAATATTCATGAAGCTGGTGAAGAAATCACCATGAACATTCCCTATTGGAACACGTCACCTGGTGTTGGATGGTGAGCTGGGTTTAGGCGGGGCTTGCTAATGTGCAGGTTCTCAAAAAAAAAAAACGCACCATGGGTATTTTGCTCTCGAGCGGAGAGCTTGGGGAACTACAGTTGTGGGGGTCCTGGATGCGCTGCTGTACTTTACCTTTACAATTGATGTGGTGATAGCTGTACAAGTGATGCATTGATCAAGGCTTGCTCTCGCCTGATCTGTCAGTAGTCCCAAATTCTTGCAACCTGTTGCCCACTGTTAAGTATCTGCCCAAAGTGAACCTGAAGATAGTGGGTGTACTAACTTGTCCATTGTTACTCTAGTATCTTCCCAAAACAAATCTGAATATGGTGGGTGCAGTCTTCCAACAGGTTATCAATATTTTTATATTAAAAAGCTGTAAAGAATTCCTTAACTATATTTTGATTTTGCAGCTCTCCTAGGGCTGCTTGTAAATCTTCCCATGTGGCTTCAGGACTATCCTTGTTTTATAGGGTTTGTGTATTGAAGGGCTTTGCAGGATTACTTTACGCAGCCAATGGCTTCTATAATAATCCCGTGGAAGCTGTACACTTCATATGGTGTAGATTCATGTGTGTTATTTTGGGGAGGCTAAGTGAGCTGTACACTTCATATGGTGCAGATTCATGTGTTTTTTTGGGGAGGGGCTAAGTGGGGTTCCTATCACTTAGTCACACTTTTACAAGTTCAAAGTGTGTGTGTGTATGTATATATATATATATATATATATATATATATATATATATATATATATATATATATCACACACACACCGTACAGGTGCAACTTTATAGTGAGTATACAACTTTTTTCCACAAAAAAATCACTTTCAGCTTTTCCATGAGTATAGCAGGGAACTGCTTCTAAATGTGACCAGTGCCCTTTTAAATGTTTGTGGTATTGCTTAGTGGGTTAGGCTTGGTTGTGATAGAAAATACCACATTTAAGTTTTGTCTGGATATTTTGTTGGGTGGTTGAGATTACCTGTGTTTCCAGGTTTGGTAACCTTTAGGCTTGTGCCTGGAGTGTTAAAACTGCTTGGTAGATAACTGCAGGCTGCTAGTCCTACCTCCATGTATCCAGTAATACACAACTGGATCACCTCTCCACACTTTTCCCCACCTCAGCTTCTTCATACTTTGCTCCTATATGTAGTCATTTGTCCTTGTCTTGCCTACCAGCTTATTGCCTGTGAGAGTATCCTTCCAGAAGAGACTCAATAGTGGTCTGCCCTGTCCAAATTCTTAAGCTGCCTACCAGGCGTTGTATCACTACTTTTGGTCTGTAGTCTTTCCCCTTATACTATATGGACAGCACACCACTACAAAGCAAGAATGTAGTCTGACCCAAGATCTGGGTATAATTCTTCCTTGGACCATTGCATGATGCTGTCAAGAAGTGGCACAACTAATTGCTAAGGGGATAAGTTTAACGTGGTAGTCACTCCTACTTATCCTAAGCATTGATCAGACCAGTTATCAAGTGCAGTGCCCCCTTTGGGGGGGGGTGCATCTTGTTGAGTGAGCAATTGGGAAGACCCCAGAAGATCACAGGCCTTGAGCTACCAAGATGCTGGATTCTCTCTCCCTTTTTATACAGTGCCATACAAACTTTTGAGGGGGGAATCTGTCTTGTTTACTGTGCTGTTGCAAATCTGGCTGCCTTGGACTTTCTGGTTGTGTCTAATGCTGCCACCAGTAGTAGAAACCAAGGTCTTAAATCTCAAGACTGTGTGGATGAGGCATGGGTTTATAATATTGCACCTCCCGAACCTCTGAAATTTCCTCTGTATGTTCAGCAGAGCAGTTTATTTGCAGATTGGTACATCAACCCCTAGGAATGATTTTCAAAGTGGCATTTTCTATTGTATAAGACATTGACTGTCATATTAAATTCATGATGCAGCTGCTCATGTTTCCCTTGAGTTGATCACAAACTTAATACTTGAGGTAATTTTCAAGATGCACCTTCAAACTGACACTAACACCAGAACCCATAAAGGGTGAAATCGGACAAACTTCAAGGCAAACTATGCCCTCCTAGGTTAAGGTATAAATGCATTCCAATCCCCACACCAAGCTGAAAGTGGTTGTTGCACCGAAACTTACACTAAAGCCCTGTACAGTCACTTGCATAAGTGTATAAACTTGGCTGTACCACATTGACAGTAAAATCAATATGCCATGCTGGAGTTCCAGTATCAACAAACTGTACAATAAACCAAACTCTTGCTGTCCAAGAAAGCAAAGACCAAGGACCCAACAATGGAAAAGTACCTTCCTTGGCCTTAATAGGCATTAAGAGAACTTGCCAAATCCTCCAAGATCTCCTTTTGAGAGAAACCTAGCAAGTACTGCAAAGGATAACCATAAGACCTTTTACACCTGTGTATGTAACCTAAAGGGTAGGACCAAAGCATGCATGTTGCAGTTGGCCAACAGTATCACACGCACTGACCACACAGATGACGAACCTGCTAGAGGATAGATTTGGTGAAAAATTCGCTCCCTTATCCCCTCCTAACTTAAAACAAACCTTCCCCCACCCTACATATCTGAAGAGCAGGTCCTCCAAGCCCTTTCCAAGGCAAAAAACATGGCCTCTATGGGACCGGATGACATCCCAGGCGGTCTCTTAAACGAGCTAAAATATGAACTAGCATCACAACTAACTACCCTTTTCAATCCTATCCTAACCACAGGAGTTCTGTGGAACGAAGAACTGCTACAGTTCTTGCCCTCCACAATGGAGGCCTTGCAACAGACCTGGGAATTAGACCCATAAGCCAGAGCAGCCTCAGTCTGCAAAGCCATGGAATGTATTATGGCCCTCACAGACATGTCCTCCACAAAGCCGAATTGGGCAAGATCCAGGGTTTGAAGGGTAGATCCTGCCTGTTAATTCTGGTAGACTTCTTTTTGAAAGTGTGACCAAAGCAACTGATGAGGGCATATCTGTGCACACAGCATACCTTGACTTGGTAAAAGCTTTTGACACAATCCCACATTGAGACATTAATGATAAACTTGACAAACTGTAAACATCTTTGTTGCAAGATGGCTTGTCAACTGGCTCATAAACCAGACACATTATCAAAGTGGGTGACTCCACATCAATCAGCAGACCTGTTATGGGTGGGGTGGCACAGGGCTCAGTGCTGGGCCTCCTACTGATTGGTATGTACTTCTCAGGTCAAACCTAAAGGGCTGTGGCTGACCAAGTTTGCAGACTGCAAGCTAGGTGCAATAACTGAATCCGCAAATGATGTCCATATACTCCAGGATGGTCTCAAGAGACCCAGTGACTGGTGTATTAGTCATGGTCTCGAATTGAATGCTAAGAAATGCATAATTATATTTGACACTCTAATAATACCCTCTAAGTACCCATGAAGTGGAAAGGGACTTGGGATCACAGGTGGACTACCACTTTAACTTCGACCACCACTTGTTTACTATTGTAAGGAAAGCTTTCCACATAGTTCACTTGATTAGAGAGCAAAAGAAGTTATAACCCCCCCGTACTCTGCACTTGTGGTCCTTAATTGAGTACAACACACCATTAAGTATGTACCATACTAAGCACTTCCTGGAATTTTGAGGGACCTCATGTTTCTAACAAAGATCTAGGGCCTCCAGCATGTGCCTTGCACTGACAGACTAAAGCCCCTGTCACTATACTTCATATTGTGTGTATATACTACTTGGGGAAGACTTGTGCCTGGCCTACAGATCAACCCAAACCTAACAAACTTGCTGCATTATCTCTAAATCAAATGGGTCTAGGGCCAACCTTTCCAGGGACTTGCATATGGCCTGCGACTTAAATGTGACATGCTGGAGGGACCGATTCTCCCAGCAACTGCCATGTCTTTGGAGCAGGCTACCAATTCATGTGAAACAGAGCACTTCTATGACACTGTTCGAGGAATCTGGATGAGTCACCATAAATTCTTACCAGGGATAGCACCCACAACTCTCCTGGACATGGGTAGTAATCACTAAATACAATCTTGGGTATTGATTAGTACTTCTATGGTATTACATGGGTTGGAACGGCTAGGTTTAAAATGACCTCTGGGTTGGTGGCCTAGTAATCTATGATCCATTTCATTTTTCACGTTGAAACTCAAGATGCAATTATTTGAATAGTTTTGCTTTTCACTTGCAGAAAGCAGTATAAAGACCTCAGATGGTATCATGTCAGTCATGGTGCATGTCTTGGAGAGGCCACTGACATGCACAAGCAGTTGTATGCACTTTTGTTTCCACTAATTGTGCCTCTGTAATCAAATATGGGTAGTGCAAGTGCTACACAGCATCTGCATTCATCCGGTTTGAAGCCAATATATTATTCATAGGCATGGATAGGATAACTACAACCAGTGGCTTTTATAAGCCTAGACATGCAATCCAAGCCAATTTTGTCCCTATAGATCATGGGGATTTATTAAGAGGGGCTATGTTGAGACTACGTAGGGGTTATGTCCATATTAGGCTAGCAGCCTACAGACTGTCATAAGCCTAGTCAATGACCAGGGGTTAGAATCTAACCTTCTGCTTTGTATCTGTGAGGTAGAGACCTTAACCTTTATGCAAACCCCTGTGGCTGAGAGCTTTACTTTCAATGAAGCAACTATTTCTGATGCATTTAACATTGAGAATACATTTATATGTGTAGGTGGTGAGGTGTGGGTTTAGTTTTGTGATGTCATGGTGGGGATTTCCAGCGCTCCTCTTTCAGAGGATTTGTTAAAGTAAAATACAAAAACACTTCAAGTACTGTATAATTTGGCATTGTATAATGTAAAGAGGTTGTATCTACCTTCGTTTACTTAACACTTGCTTTAGAACATGACCAATACACTTTTAAGGGTGTCTTGGGAGGCTCTGTGCTGTCATTCAGTCAGCTGGGGAGGTTCAAATGACCCACCCATTTCCCACTCCCCTTTTGGTGCTTGTAATGTCTGAGGGGTAGGGGGTGCATATTGCTCCACCATAACAATGTTTACCCTATTCCTCCTCATTGTACTACACCCTCTTACCATGCAACATCTCTGGTCTCCACCACAGATCAGGCACGTTCATATTACCACCCTTCCCTTCAGGATGGGGTGCACCCGATCTCTCTCTGCTGCTTCATCAGTTGCCCAAACTGCTAATTGAACCTGGGTTGCCTGGACTGTAATTGGGACTGTTTTGTGGCAGAGTGGCACACTTGTTTAAATATCCAAACATCTAAGGACTAAGACAATTCACTGCAGTACTTATTACCCACAATGCCAGTACAGTTGGAAAACTTTAAATGTTTGACTGCTAAATTTCTGGGAGATTTTGGGGATGACTAGCATTGTGGTTTGACTCACCTATGCTGTTCACTGTTTAGTCATTTCAGCTGGTGGCCTCTTTCTCCAAGAGCTGCATCATGTCTGACATTACACCATCTGAGAACTTTATACTGTTTTTGCAAAAGAAAGGCACAACTCTAGACTGCTGGGATACTGTACAAGGAAGAAAATTGGGTTAACATTTCATGAAAAGTAAATAGCTCTGAGCAAAACCTTGTCCAGATGGTTGCCCTCTAAGTGCAGCAAAATAGTACTGAGCTGTGTTAAAAGCTTTTTTATCTTGGCAAGCACACTTGGCTGTTTTTAGGGATGGCCTTGAACTATCTGTTCAAGTGAATTACTGAAGACTGGGTGATTACAGTGCAAAGTTTAACCTTAATCTTTGCCAATCTGCAAGACTATGATTTTTATTGGGGATTGTTTGAAATGGTGGGGTGGTTTTAATATGCATTGAGTGCAGTTATTAAACTAATGTAGAGATGGTACAGTTTATGTACTTGTACTATAGAGAAGCTTGTCCACTCTGGATGCATTACTGCAAACTTATGAATTGTTTCTGCAGTGACACCTGTCTCCCCCCCCCCCCCCCAAGTTAGTGTAGCCATGACTGTTCACTTGCCATAGTGCCTCCCTTTTTGAGGAATGGGGTCACTAACATTCCTCTTAATAGCTGGGCAGAGTGCATGATGCTAGAGTGCAGTGTATTGGTGAGAATATCATGTTGGCTTATGTTGGGTATATAGTTGTGAAGATAATGTACAGAAGTAATGTGGCTTCATTGGTGCGCAAGTCTAAATTATTGCTGCAATAATATTTTCATCAGTTAAGTTTGAGTGCAGTTTTTTTCCTCTAATATGTAAACATATGGCTATAATACACGTACACCAGATTTTTAGATCCGATCCAGTGATGTCAACTCACAAAAATACAAAATTTTAAAATGTTCATAGTCTATGTTGCTATATAGAGTATTGCATAAGCCATGGGTGCTCCTCCATTTTTACATTTTCCAAAGAAATGAAAGTACATTGTGGTGATTTGAAGAATACACTATAAAAGGTCTGTTGTAGAAATTCTTAAATGTTGAATATGCTGTTCAGTTTTGAATACAACATAAAACAAACTTAGAGTCCTTTGAGACTGCACCTACACCCATGAACCCCCCCCTTCAGCTTGAGAACAGTTGAGTAGGCTGCTTTATCCCCCCCCCATGCCTTATGATCCTCTGGTCATGTCTAGTAGGATTTAGTGGTGTAGTGGGAAATGACCAGTTGGGGGGATGGGGTTGCTGGTGGCTAAAGAATCATGGACAGTAAGAGGTAATATATGTATAAAAAGGAGCAGAGAGGAATTAAAGGATTGGTTGAGGCACACTTTTTTTTTGTGCTTTTTAAGCACATTTCAAAGTCAGGCTTAGAGTTTGTGTTCTGTAGTGTTTCAAGCCATAGCATTGTGTCCATCTTTGCTAAGGTAGACCCCCACCCACCACACACACAACTGAAAATGACTTTCTGTGCTGTGTACAAAAAAAAAAAAAAAAAAAAAAAAACATTTGTCTTGAATTTCATATTGACTTTTTTCAGCCTTTAACTGACAACGTACCTTTGCCGGTATTGGAGAAGGTGAAGAAAAATGAAGATCCTAAGAGAAGGTTGTCTGTTGAACGAATTTATCAGAAGAAAACACAGCTGGAGCATATTTTGCTCCGCCCAGACACTTACATTGGATCTGTGGAACCTGTCACACAGGTGAGGGTAAAACTTGATACGCTGCTCTTGTGCTGTGTATTTTTGATTTTTTTGCTGCCTTTCACATGGTGCATAGTTTTACTGACCTTGACTGTGCAAAATTAAGTCCTTGATTATTTAGGCATGTAAGGGATGACTAGGATGGTCATGTACACTACATATGTTTCTAGCTGCCCCCTGATTTGGGCATATGTAGCAAGGATGGACTCCATCCAAAAAGACCAGAATCCCTGATGGTGCTGTCATTCATCTGGAATGATCACAAGAGCCTGCACTCAGAATGGATTGTAAAATGATCAAAGACCTGAGTGTGGCTTGCTCTTGTTTCCTTCTGTCATGCTTCAGGTGTGTTTTTGTTAATGTTTCTGTACCTACATAACTAACGACATGCATGATCTGTACTGAATGTTTTCTCTTCTAGCAAATGTGGGTTTTTGATGAAGAAATTGGCATGAACTGCAGAGATGTCACATTTGTTCCTGGTCTGTACAAAATCTTTGATGAAATTCTTGGTAAGTTTCAATATTTGTGTGTAGCTTGCTTTTACGTGTTCATGCACACAGGTTAAGACTCAACAGTGAAGTGTTTCACTCTTTGGTATAGCTGCATTTAAAAGGCCATATGGGTTGGTGAGATGTAAATTGAAATTGCTACTGGTGGTGGGTGTGTTGGGAGGGGGAGCTGAAACTCCTTCAAATGAAGATCTGCTCTGGCTTCATGGGTCTTCTATAATAGCCAACTGTTGGGAATTACTCCTTCAAGACCCTAGGTTTAACATAGCTGATGCTTCTGTTCTGGACTTAGCACTGACACTAGCTGGGCTAGTAGGATGACTGTAGTCCCTTTGCTGCTGTGTTATACTTTTGCACCTGTTGGATTTCCTGCAGGAAAGCTCTCAATCTTCCTGCAGTCCTCACTAGTTGCCCGTGACTTCCTTTGGAGAGATTCTGTCCTATGATGGTGCTGTTGATCTAGAATATCATTTAAGCGAGTTTTTTTCCAATTTGGGTTTTTCCAGTTTTGTTGAAATGAAGAAAGACTGGCTGTTGAACTAGATCTGCCTGGAAGACTGCAGACTTGGTTCTCCACTCCAGAGATGAATTTTCCACACTTAGAGGGCCTGCTCTGAAGTACACCTTAGTCGCAGGTACTACAACAGCTTTCAGTGTTACTGCCTGAAATGCAGGACATTGGGAATGGGGGGGGTGGTTCCTTTGCGGGAGAGGAGTGATGAGATATTTGCTGTTTTTAGTTCTTGTGTGTGTTTGGGGCCTAGGTTTAGTCTTCATGTGGATTCCCTCCTTTTCTAATGCTTGTAGTCTTCTATAGTGTTTCAGCAGGCTAGAAAACAATTTTGTACTTGATAGCCTTCTGCTTTTTCACTTATCCACTAGCTCCAGTCTATTTTGATTGCTTGTATGTAGTTTTTTTTCCCCCTGCTTTTCAAGGCTTTCTATTTTATGGGGTGGAAGTGCTATTTTATAAATTACAGGTGTTGAGAAATTTAGTTTTGGAACTAAATTGTTTTTCTTTCAGTGAATGCAGCTGACAACAAGCAGAGGGATAAGAACATGAGCTGCATTAAAGTAACAATTGATCCGTAAGTAATTTGTCATCTTAATTTCATTTGGGAGCTGTACTAATTTTACTGAGCTGTCGTACATTGCAGCTTGGTCATTGCTAGTTAGGATAAATGTTTTCTATGGCTGTGGCTCTCCATGTATTTGTTGATGGGTCCTGGGTACATTTTGAGCAATGTATCCTAAAAAAGTTAGAATTATTTAGTCTAGCTTTTCAGGTGGTAGTTCTTTACTGAAAACTGAACATTTTGATGGCAAATGAATACATGTGAGCTTAGTTAACTGCGTAGTGTGCCCGTTATGTTTATTTTTTTATTAGCAGGCCTCGTGGTTGTTACTGAGCCTAGATGTCAATATACACCTGAAAATTCCCACCTTTGGAGCTTGGCTTTGTGAACTGGAATTCAGTTTCTCAGCCTCTGATTCCTTTGCGTCTTATGGCACCAAAATCAAATCACTTCAATCTAAAATGCACATTTCAAGGATGTCAAATTCTCTCCCTTCAGATCACAGTCTGCACTTCCATTTGGTTTTGTCCAAGCATACATATCTGGTGGATTATATTAAAATAGCATAAAATGAGAGTTCCTATTAAATCAGCGTACACAAAATAGCGAATGCTGTTTAATAAACCCTTTATTAAAAATGGTGAAATCCCGAAAGCACGGACAGCGAAACCCCCCCCCCCCCCCAAGGTATCACTGGGCTGTTTTTGGGTTTTTGGGACTTTGAGATTGCACCACAGTGGAGAAAATGACTTTGCTGCTCAGTGTTTGGCATTTTGGTGTGTTTTGACATATTTAGGTCTATTATACAGTGTTTGCTGATATAATACAGACCCTAAAATGTCCAAATTAATTTGGAGATGGTAGACCATCAATTCACAAAGAAATGATGGCGGGACATGCATGGCTCCCAACTATGCAACAAAATCTACAAGATTTAGGATGTTTGCGTAGATACTTTTATACCTCAAGCAGACTCCAAAGTATTTTTCTTTGGTTGGATGGCAAACAGTGGTGTAATGGGGAAGAAAGAGGTACCAGAGAGCATATGTTCTTGGATTGTAATGAGTTGGCAGACTTTAAAAGTTCCCTGTAGAGTACTGTCAGGAATACTAGGCGAGTAAATGAGTAAGCTGGGATACAGGATCTGAGTTGCCTAGACATAGTAAGGTCTTAAGTTTAATTTACATGCAGTGAATATTGTAACAGGTAAAATACGAAGTAGAATCTTCACATAAAGGGGAGAAGTAAATTACATGGGGTGTGTGGGAACAGTACGTGCAGAAAAATGTTTGAGGAAGAATGAGATTTAAGAGGCATGAATTATACTTTATGCAATGTTGCTTGATTCTATGTTGTATTGAACAATATTGTGTATATAATGTTTGTAAACATGAGCTTGTTAATATGGCTTGATTTTAGATGAGTTTGCCTATGTTGCAAGTGATTCTAAACACCTTTTGAGTTGAGAGATGCTGTCTACCTGCATCCAGTTTTCATATTCATTCCACAGAGATGTGAACCTGACATAAGATGGATGCCAGACTAGGGGAGCACTGGATCTCCATGCACCTGTTTCCTCTCCCCATACCTGTCAAACCTCTTGGTGCAAGAAATCTGGACAAGGCCTAAAATAATGGGCGATGACCCAAAAATGGGACAGATTTTAAATATAGGTCTAAAAAAAACTTGGTTGCTAGACTAATAGGATTTATTAGAATTAATTTTGTGAAGGAAGTATGAAATTCAGATGTGCATCATTACTCTTAGCTTTTCATTACTAGATTCTTGACTTTGTCGCTTTAAAGCCAGTTTAATTTGCCATGATAACTCTGAAATACTTGAACCACAATGTTGTGCTTTGTTCTATTTGTTTATCAGCTAAACTCTGGCAGTTGCCTAGCTGTAGTTTGAATTGGGACTTAAATCTAGGTCCCCCTTCTCTGCATGATGTTGGGAGAAGTTTGTGCTTGGGTGACATCTGATGTTTGTCTTGACACCTAATTGTTTTTTTGGTGATCAAAAGTCATTACCTGAAATTCTATGCCAAAAAATGCTTTATAATGCCTTTTAGGAAGTTGTAAACCCAAGGTAATTCATAAACCCATAACCCCCACCCCCCAATTTCAACATAGTAGAAATGGATCTAAGAACATATGTAGATAGTAATCTGGCCTTTGGCCAATAATTAGCAAATATATTTAAAAAAATCCATCGAAGAAAACCTTTAAACTCCCCTGACTCAAGATGCAGCAGTTGGATAACAAAATAAAGACCACTGCTGAACGTTTGTAGCTTTAATGGTAGGGTTGATAAAAGCAAAGCTTGAGAAACGGGCTCTTTCAGTGCATAAAATACAAATCACATACACCATTATTTAAATACCAAGGCAGCCAATAAAAGCAAATATGTGACTACAACTATTAACGTTTAAAAAAAAAGTTGCCCTATAGTTGCAATTAAGTTAGAAATACATAGTAAAATTACATATGGTAAATCTTCTGTATACCAATCAAAAGCTTACAGCATAATTTGCTTAGCCTTTAAGATAGTAAACTTGTTTGCCAAGTTCAGACCAGGGGTTGTCTGCCCCTGAAGTGGCACTCAAAATATCACCCCCCCCCCCCAAAGGCATTAATGGTTATATTTTGCAAAATTCTAAACATTTGTTGACTTAATAGATATATGCTTAAATAATGCACTGCATCTGAAGTAGGATTGTTCATTTGCCAGCAACCTGTGGGTTACAGATCCGATATCGTATCCGAGCCGGCAACTTGTTTCAAGCTAATGGATCCGAGCTCCTAGCTCCTCCCTTCACCCATAATCCCCTGCTCATCCTCCATGACCTCAGATCTAGTTTGCCGCGCTTGTGATGGCTGGATCCTTTTTGAGCTCTACAGATAAGTGGGAAAATAACTTTTTGTAAGTATTTTTCGTCAGGAATTTCTTTTTTTGGTTTAAATTAATACTTGTAAAGTGTGTCTGAGTTAGGTTCCTTATTTTTTTAATTAATACCCTCCCTTCGCTGGTCGCTAGTGTGTGAGTGAGTGTTAAGTGTCTTTTGGGGCCTGTGTGTGTAGTTTTTCTTTTTCCTTTTTAGTTTAAAAAAAAAAAAAAAAAAAGGAATGGCTGAGGCCCCAAAAGCCATATTTTCTAAATGTACCGAGTGTGGCCATAAGCTCTCCCCGGCTGATGGCCACACTCGGTGCGTTCGGTGCCTTGGGGTTGAACACCTTACCTCGGGCTGTACTATCTGTGCAGCATTCAACCCCAGGGCACTGAAAAAACGGAGATTGAAGCTGGTCCTGGCGGGACTTCTACCCCTGGATTCAGCTTCTGCCTCCACTACCTCTGCTGCTCCCGTGGCTCTATCACAGCCTGTGGTGGTTGCCACTCCTGCCCCCCTGCCTCCGACTGGAACTCAAACTCCCGCTAAAGTGTCTGAGGACAGGGAGGCCAGGAGGGAGAAACTGAGGGAGAAGCACCACAAGCGGCGGGCAGAGACATCTGTTTTGGCCCCGCCAGCTAAGCGGGCTTCTCCCTCCACTGCTTCTAGGTCTCCTCCTCTGCTCCGATCCCCTTCTTTCTCCCTGAGGCCCGAGGAGGAGGAGACCCGATCTCCGTCGAGGTCATCGAGGCGGCATTCCAGGCCTGCCTCGGTGGCCGCTTAGAGATCCACTTTCAGCTTATCAGATGCAGACTTAGACCGGATGATGTGAAGGTTCATCCAGGCCCAGCTGCAGATGGGAGTGCTCTTGCCCCCCCCCCTTTTTCCACCCAATTGCTCCTTCTCCGACCCGCTACCCAGGTTCGGAGCGCTCTGAGCCGAGCAGCCTTGGCGCTGGGTGTGGATCGGCGCCGACAGTACTTGGTACTTCGGATCCGACCCTACCCTCGAGCTTGTCGGATCCGACCTCTCTGAGCCGTGGTCTGAGCTTCATATCCGGGGGATTCAGTGTGCCTTCGGCTCAGTCCAGGTCGGAGCGCACTGGTCCCTCGGATCAGACTGTCTCGGCGTCTGCTCTGATCCCTTCATTGGATCAGAGTGGGAGCAGACTTGCGCATCCATTGGAGAGTGGCTCTCCCTCTGCATTCGATGTTGTGGAGAGGGGGCTCAGAGCATCCGGACCCCCCGGTCCTTGCATCGACTCCTCCCTGCACTGCTGGGCCAGGCTTCCATCACCCGGCCAAAGGGACAGCCTGCTTCGATGTCAGTTCCATTGGAACAAGATGTTGCTGGCGAGGCCTCCTCGGACAGTCCCCCCGAGGAAGCTCCCCGCAAGCATAAGTACAAAAGGAGGCACGTGGACTCCCCCGAGTCCTTGACCGAGGACATGGACTTGGAGGAAGGGGAAGGCTCCCCAAGATCACCCCCTGAGATGCTGAGAATCAGAGGTGGGTGGTCTACCCCCAGGTCTTCCTCTGACGAGTCCGTGTTTCTGGAGGCATTTGAGGCAGGCCCGTCTACCTCCTGGGTGTCCCCTCCAGCCGACCCCCTGGTGGACCTCATTACCACCAGGGCATGGAAGGATCCTGACACCGTGGAGCCAATACTGAAATGACCGGATAGGATTCTTAGCCCCCCCCCCCAGACCGGTCACATTGGAGTAAGGGCCCCCCTGTAGATGCCATGTTGACGGCGGCAGTCACAAAGAGGGAATTGGCTCAGGAGAGTCCCTCAGTCCATCCACCGAGCAGAGAGTCCCGTTTGATGGATCGCTTAGGGAAGCGAGTCTTTAGTTCAGCGACCTTCTCAGTAAGGTCTCTGAACTATATGGCACATGTCATCAGGATGCAGCGGGATCTTATCAAAGAATACGCTGCATCCCCCCCTGAGTCCATGTTGGAGGAGGATAAACAATTGTACTCCACCCGAATGGCCACTCTTGAGATCTGTTTCAAGCTTCTCTATGCGGCTGTTGTCCCACGCCACAGAGGGAGCTGCTAGGGCTAGCGGAGCAGGCCTAGTCATGAGACATCAGGCCTGGCTCCATCATTGTGACTTTACGGAGCCCTTTAAAGTGTCCTTCGCGAACGCCCCCTTTGGTGGTTCTGCCCTTTTTGGCAAAACAGTTAGCGAGATGCTTGTCCAGAGTGAGAAAAACAGGAAGACGTTGTCTGCCGTCGGAGGCCGCTTCTCTGCTCCCCAGCGGTCCTTTTCAAGGGACCAAAAGGGTCAGAAGATGTGGTTCTGGAAATCACAACCAGCTCCTGACAACTACCGTGGCAGAGGTGGACAGGGAGGATGTCGCCCCAGGGGCAGAGGGGCTCCGAGAAAATTTGGGTCCAGAGAACCTTTCTCTGAGCGACCCACGCAGCAGCCCTGAGGGGTTGCCCGGCTGCTCCACTCTGGAGGCAGTCGGGGGGGGGGGTGTTTTTCGAAACATCTAGCGACATGAGAGTCCATCACAACAGACCGCTGGGTGTTCCGCATCATATCCAGAGGGTACAAAATACCAATTCTTCATGTCCCCCGATCCAAGAACCTCCCCGATGTACCACCCGATCTCAGGGAGGCCGCAGAAATACAGCAGCTGCTAAGAAAGAGCCATCCAGCCCGTCCCCCAAGACCAGCTCTGATTAGGGTTCTACTCCAGGTTCTTTTTGGTGCCAAAAAAGACTGGGGATCTGAGACCCATCCTAGACCTTTCCCGCTTGAACCTGTCAGTAACCAAGGAAAACTTCAGAATGGTCACTCTTCAATCTATCCTCCCCCTTTTGAGGGAGAACGATTGGATGTGCTGTATAGACCTCAAGGATGCGTATCTCCACATCTTAATGGAGAAAACGATCCAGGAGGTTTCTTCGCTTCCGGCTGGGAGCCAGTCACTACCAGTTCAGGGTCATTCCCTTTGGCCTCACCACAGCCCCCAGGGTGTTCACCAAAGTGTTAGCAGTGATTGCGGCCCACCTGAGACTCCAGGGAATTCAGGTCTTCCCGTACCTGGACGACTGGCTCCTGACCGCACCAACAAGGCATCTACTTTGCTCGGCCAGAGACTTCTTTCTCCATCTAGCCCCACAACTAGGCATTACTATCAATATCTGCAAATCTCTACTGGCTCTAACACAGATCATAGAATTCATAGGTGCCAGAATAAACACCAGAGATTTGCGAGCCTTCCTAACTGCCGAGAGAATCAGAAATCTACAACTTCATGTGCGGGCTATCCTTCATTCAGAGGCTTCACCAGCGGAGTTGATCCTGAGGGCACTAGGCTCCATGGCGGCAGCAATTGCACTCCTTCCATGCGCCCGTTTGAACATGCGAGTCCTGCAATGGACTCTTAGTGCAATGGTCCTTCCTGTCCCCTTCCTCTCCACCATCCCATTGCTGTCAGCAAGGCTTGCAGAAGGGCGCTACTATGGTGGCTCCAAGCATCGAACTTCCATATGGGCCGTCCCTTCTGCACCTCTCCCCCTATCGCCCCTGTGACCACACTCTTCCTGCCTCTGGTGGGGGGGTGGGGCATTACTCAGGCAGGACAGTCCAAGGCACGTGGAACGATAGAGACCTCCCTGCATATCAACGTTCTGGAGATTAGCGGTGCTGTTGGCGTTGCAAGCACTTCAGAGCTTCCTCCCCGCAGGAACAATTGCAATTCACTCTGACAACATGTCAGTGGTCTGGTATATCAGCAAACAGGGGGGAATCAGATCTTATCCTCTTTGCCGCAAAGCCATGAGAGTGTGGGGATGGGCGATCTCCGCCAACTGCTTTCTGATTGCAACGCACATTCTGGGGAGGACCAACATCCTAGCGGACAAGCTCAGCCGCACCCTTTTTACCCCTTACGAGTGGTCTCAATCCTCTAGTAGCGAAGCAGATATTCGCAACACGGGGGCAACCCTGCTGCGATCTTTTTGCATCTCCATCAAACGCCAAATGCGACAATGTTTTCGCTCTAATCCCCCCACCAGGGGAATCTCCAAGAGACGCTCTGGTGCATGCTTGGCCACCCGGTCTACTCTATGCCTATCCTCCTCTTCCAATGATACAACTCTTACAGAAAGCCTCGCGGTTGGGGAGCAAGATGATTCTCATTGCCCCATTCTGGCCTCGACAAATTTGGTTCCTTTACCTGTGGTCTCACCTTTCTCAAGGGTACCTCTTTACTTAGACCTCCTGTAAAAGAAGCCGTACCCCCATGGGATCTTACTTTAGTTCTTCAAGCCTTGACTGCTCCACCCTTTGAACCCGCTGCTTCAGTGGATCTCAAATTCTTGTCATGGAAAACAGCATTCCTTGTAGCCATTACTTCAGCGAAAAGAGTGTCAGAACTTCAGGCTCTTTCTGTAAAGCCTCCATACCTGATTTTTCACCCTGATAGTGTACCTCAGGATCAATCCCTCCTTTCTTCCCAAGATAGCATCAGAAACCAACATAAACCAATCCATAAATTTACCGGTTTTCTTACCTAAATATCAAAATAAGGGTGAATACAAGCTGCACTCATTGGATGTTCATAGGCAGCTTCGTTTTTATACTCGTAGGACGGCTGGCCATAGACTATCTGACCAGCTGTTCGTTTCCTTTGCCAAATTTAACTTGGGGAAAGCTATCTCTAAAGTATCTTTATCTCGCTGGATTTCCCAATGTATCCTACTGGCTCATCAAGCCTCTGGTAGACCCGCACCAGAAGGAGTTCGTGCTCTTTCCACTCGCTCCATTTCTACTTCTGCGGCTTTCAAGTCTAGAGTTCCTTTGGATGATATTTGTTCTGCAGCCACTTGGGCTTCATCTCATACCTTTTATCAACCACTACAAGCTAGACCTGCTTTCTAGAGGGAGAGCATCCTTTGGCTCTCATGGTGCCGTAATATCCTTCCATGATGGCCACCCAGGGTGCAGGTAGCTGGGGACTCTGTCCCACAGGTTGCTGGCAAATGAACAATCCTACTTCAGATTTAGAAGTTATGTACTCACCATAACGTTCCATCTGAGTAGGTAGTGCATTTGTCTGCAACCATTCCCCCCCCCCCTCCTTCCCCCTGATCTTCTTCGGATCTATTAGTTTTGGATATCCTTTGGATATATATTGAGAGGCAAACTCGATCTGAGGTCATGGAGGGTTAGCAGGGGATTATGGGTGAAGGAAGGAGCTAGGAGCTCGGACCCATTAGCTTGAAACAAGTTGCCGGATCGGATCAGATATCGGATCCGTAACCCACAGGTTGCAGACAAATGAACTACCTATTCAGGCGGAACGTTATGGTGAGTACATAACTTCTAATTTCTATACATCTAAGAATTTCTGAAAGGTGTGCTCAAATTCTTTAAATTTTGTATTTTCCTATATAAAAATTGTCGCACTTTTTACAATTGGCAATATATACACTATATTCTCCATATAGCATGTGCCAGATGCTCTTATTTGGAAGTTTTTCTTTGTAATGGTGTAAAAAATGTATATCCGTATTAATGTGGTTGCAATAAATGCAATTATGACATAGTACTGTACCACACTTATGAAATATTTGACCAGCTGTACTGCTCATATCTTTATTACACAAAATTTGTTTTAAATTCCTTTAAAAATAAACTTGTGGTGTTCACCCACTATTACCCACTTCTATATTAGTTCATGAAATAGTCCAAATTTTATGAATAATGTTCTTGCCATATTTGTGACTATTGTACTTTATTAAATAACTTGTTTTATCTCGCCGTTCATTCTTGCAGGTGGGTTCGGAGCTGATGCTCCAAGTCGGCTAACTACAAAGCTTGAGGTCTTGGTTACCTCGGATCTAGTTTGCCGCTGCAACAGATCAGAGGTTTCCTCGCAGCTTGAGCCAGTATAGTTTTTCTTGCATACATATTTCCTGTTTTTTTCATAACATTCAAATATTGTATTACTTGGCTTGCTTTTCATACAATTTAAATATTGTATATTACTTGGCTTTCTCTAGCTCTTTATAGCATTTTAAGGCAGTTTTTTTTGTTAGGCCTTTACTAACTCCGGTCTGCTAATGATTGGCAGATTTTACGTGCAGAGATGCCGGCCCTGACGCACAGCCTTCAACGAAGGTACACCCATTCACGCATGTCTCAACACCGAAGACGCTCTAGCTGAGAATCTAACAGGACAGCGTCTTACTGTGAGGCAACAACGCTACCGCAGCACCACCACCGCAGTTACTTATAGTTATAACAGTGTTATTAGTGCTAGTAGTTAGGATTTGTAGAGACCGTTTTGGTTAGGGCTAATTACTGTTAAGTGTGCTAATTGAGATTTTTCAGTTCTTACAATTACTCTCGTCTTTAGAGCCCGTGTGTTTTTAGGGCTAATTGCAGTTAAATACTTGTGTGTGTTGACTTTTAATAGTTTTTTTCACTTGTAGTGTAGTTGTGAAGTATCTTGTGTGTAGTTTGATATTTTTCAGCAAAGTTTGTGTTTGCATTATGGCTGATTAGGATAAGGCAAAGCAACCCCAGTCTGGGCTTAAATGTCCGAAGTGTGGGCAAAAAAAGTATCCAATAGTCATGTCAGTTGTCTTTACTGTCTGGGTGCTTTGCATTTGCAAGAGATCTGCTCTGACCCAAGTGGTTTCGGAATGGAAAACCGATCCATCTACTTTTCCTCCTCCGAGCCATACTGGTCCTTTTGGAGCTGGAGGAGTTGGATATGATTGTGGAGCCTTCGGGGCTGATACCTGTTCCAGTGCTATCTGTTCCAATTACTCAACTTCCTCTATGCCCATCGAGGAGTCTAGGAGCAGGCACTCTCCTGTTGGGTCTGGGGAGGATAGTCGGACCGATCTTTTAGTTCCGATTTTGCTTTTTGGGGCTTTGGCTTGGTTGAGTTCTGTTCTTATCTCTGCTTCTGAGCCCACTGTTCCAGTGCCGAGGGAATAGTCTGTATCCGGAGGTTCCCTCCCCATGGAGAAGGGTTGCTTTTGAGGCTATGAGAGTAATGTCCTGCAGGGCACCCCCCAACTTCAGGACCAACTACCTCTTCCCTAAAAACACCTGTTTATTCTGGTTCACAGATCCCTTTGAAGTGTAGACCCTGAGCCTCAGGAACCCCCACTGGGGTGGTCCCTGCTCTTCTGAGACCTCACCAGAAGCCCCCACCGATGAGGTTCCCAGGAAGATAAATTTGCAAGAGGAAGCATCTAGATACAGCAGGCGTCTATCGTATCTGACACCGACTTGGGTGAATCGGAAGGGTCCCCCACTGAAGATATCTCATTTGCCGATATCTTGGAAATCCTCAAGCAGAGGTGTGGCTGGAAACACACCAACCCAACTGAGGAGAAGTCTGTCTTCCTGAAAGCTTTTGGGTCTCAACCCTCCACCTCTTGGGTGTCTCCGCTCTTCGATGAACTTATGGAGCTGATCTCACGAAGGGTGTGGGAGTCTCCTGACGCCATGAAGCCTGTCCCTAGGAGGCCCAATAAATTTATTTCTGCCCCTCGAGACCTTTCTCACAAAGGGAGGAGTACCTGTTGGTGCCGTGGTGGCAGCCACCAGGAGGAGATGTGGAAACTTCCTTTGTCCATCCTTCTAACGGAGACTCTAGGATCATGGATAGATACGGGAAACGCTTGTTTAGTTCAGGGACTTTTGCCATGCGTTCGTTGAACAACCTCACTTCACATTTCACAAGACTGCAAAGACACCACCTAAAAGAGCTTGGAGATGCTCTACAGGGTGTACAGTAGCTGAGGGAGCTACAGACAAGGTTGCACCCCAGTGTGCTACCCTTAATTCCATAGGTGAACCCTTCCATGTGTCCGATTTCATATGCAGCTGGTGGGAGTAGGGCAGTGGGTATAAGAGTTGCTCGTAGAAGATGCTCCTGGATGTGCTTATGTTCCTTTGTGGAGCCCTTAAGTCATCCTTTGTCAACACCCTGTTTGGCTTGTCTCTCTTCGGGCCCAAAGTTAAGGAAGCAATGACCAGGTGTGAGGCAGGAAGGAAAGGCTGTCTGAGTCAGTTTTTCCACTCCTACTAGACCCTGACCCTACCCCAAGGGTCAAAAGGTAGGAACAATGTGGTTCCAAAAAGCACGAGGAGCCTTTCTGGACACGTGGTGAACTTTCCAGGGGAAGAGGAGGGGGACGATAATGGAAGATGCTGCCCTCGCAGCAGAGGGGGTCTGCAAAATCAGGATGACAGACCAGTTCATTGGGAAGCCCCACCAGTGCTCCTGAAAGGGGAGGCCTGACTGTCCTACTCTGGAGGCAGTCGGGGGGGGGGGGGGGGATCGCTTATCTCTTTATCCAGACGCTTCATTAAAAATAGACAACTGGATACAAAGCATTTTCCAGAGAATATTTTTTATTCCCTTTGCCATTCCCCCTTGGGAAAAAAAAAAATAAAAATTCCCAGATGTTGCACCCAGTTGCAGGGAACATGCAACAATAGAGGTCCAAAAGTTGCTAGAAAGTCATTTAACCAGTCCCAGTAGACCAGATAGGATGTGACACTTAAGATTCTTTTTAGTTCCAAAAAGATAGGACTGGAGACGTGTTTTGGACCTCAGCAGACTGAATAGATCTGTCAAGAAGTTCCAGATGGTCATGTTAGTCGATACTTCCCTTCTTTGGGGAAAGACAACTGGATGTGCTCGATAGATCTCCAGGATGCGTACTACCCCATAAAAATGGCCAGACCATGCAGGGATCATTTGCTCCTCTGGCTGGGAGCCGGTCACTACCAGTTTCGAGCCTTGCCCTTTGGTCTCACTACAGCCCCCAGTGTTCACCAAATGTATGGCAGTGGTCACGGCTCACCAAGGCGTTTGGGTTTCCAGGTGACTATTGGCTCCTCTGCCACCACCAGGCATCAGTTTATACAAGCCAGGGACACCACAATTTTTTTTTTTCTTTTTTTTCTTCTCTTTGCAATCAAAGGCAGATTTTTCTGAGTTTATAGTAATCCCTAGTCGCCATCGCAACATATCGTTTTTATCGGAGCAGATTTGGACACCACCACTTTAAAAACTTCTTTTAGAAAGGATATAAATACTTAGTCAGCAAATTCTGATTGTCATTTCCAGAGATGTCTGCCTCAAGTGCTGCAATAATGGCAATTCCATTGGGCAGTATGCACATGCGAATTCTACAATGGCTTCTGTTCAACGCACTGGTCTTATCAAGAGCTCCCAATGGTACATGTTGTTCTAACAAACGCATGCAAAAAGGATCTTTGGTGGTGGTTGACCTCTCTCCAAGTAACTATGGGTTGTCCTTTTTATCCTGTCACCTTTGGCCACTGTGACAACTGATGCTTCCCTAATTAGGTGGGGCATTTTCAGGGAAGTGGCCCAAGGCACATGGACCGAACAAGAAACTTCTGCATATCAATGTCCTGGAGATGAGTATTCTTGGTGTTGCAGAACTTTCAGGACTCTCCCTCTGGGGACAAACTCTCTCCCTCTGGGGACAATTGTGATTCAGAAAACCATGTCTGTCTGGTACTTGCACAAGGAGGAACCAGGTCCTATCCCCTTTGTTGAGAGGCCCTAAGAATATGGCAGTGGGCTGTATCCACCCAGCGCTTTCTGGTGGCAACGTACATCCTGGGGAAATCGACGTGATTGCAGACAAACTGAGCAGGATAATTTTGTTGCCTCACGAGTGGTCCCTCAAAGAAATATTCCGCAAATGGGGCCAGCCTTGCTGTGATCTTTGCATCCCTCATGAACACACAATGCAGAAGCTACTTTGCCCCGATTTCCCCCTCCAGGAGATTTCCTAAGGGATGCACTCTTGCATGATTGGCCTCCAGGTCTCCTTTATGCATTTCCACTGATACCCAAAGTATTACAGAAAGCCAAAGCCCTGAGAAGGACCATCATTCTTCATAGCCCCTCATTGGCCTTGTCAGATTTGGTTCCCCTTCCTTCGACCTAATCTGTTGGAAGAGCCTTTTGATTCTAGACTCTGTTCCGGACCTTCTGATGCACTCGTCTGGGGCTCTTCAACCCTCCCTTCAGTCCCTAAAATTGACAGCTTGGCTGCTCCAATTCCCAACCTAGCCGGTCTCTATAACCTCAAACAAAACGCAACATCTTTTCATACTTCCTCTACTAGGAAGTTGTACCTTATCAAATGGGGTAGATATTTTTCATAGGGTCTTATCAGAATAACATTGACCCTTACCAAGCCGCCTCCTAGATTTAGAATTTTTGACCATGCTTTGCAACAAAGGAGCAGCGGCAGCTACAATTTGTATGCAGCTTGCTGCCATCTCCAATTTTCATCTTGGTACTGAAGGCTTTAACATAATGTCATACAAGCTGTCCAGAGCCTTTCTCTCTCAAAGGGACTTTCCACCTTTAGACCATGAGTTAAATCCCCTTATACCCCCTGGAACCTAAATTTTATGCTCTCACACATTGTTCTCCCAATGTTTGAGCCAGCTTTTTCCTGCAATTTGAAATTTTTGTCCATAAAGCCTCCAGATTTGTGTGTTTGTGCTGATAGTTTTGTTGCGAACAAATCCTTCATTCTTAATCTAAAGCTTGTACTGAAGTGAACCTCAACCAAACTATCTATAAACACACCAATTTGGAGTATATGCTACACAAACTGGACGTTCGGACAGCTCAGATTTTACGTAGATAGAACCATGAACACAAGATCTGAACAAATGTTTCATTTTCAGATTCTAGAAAAGGTGTGCCTGGACAAAAACAACCCGATCAAAATTAGTTATCTGATTGCATCATTTTCACTTATTCAGCTGCCAGTTTACCTCTACAACACAATTAAGACTCCTCCAACCAGAGCGTTCCACATCTTCTGCATTTTCAACAACTGTGGATATTTCCGTGTTAGTATTTTGTGCGTAAACCTCTAGGTACAATTCTCATTTTGGGGTAAGCACAAAAAACTCAATCTTTGCCATTGTAATTTCTTGTACACTTCATGGTATTCAATAAATCACTTACTCCAGCAGTGTGTGCACTATTCTGCTCGGCATTTATTACTGTGTGCAAGTTCATATTAAACTTATTGATCACATGGAACTGCTGGGACCTATTGGAATTTGCTTAGAGAGTTGACTTAGAAGCTTGTGCTGCCCAGCCATATGGATATACAAACGGCCAGGGAGCAAAAATGCGAAGTCCAACAAAGAAAACGCAAACTCCCCTGACTTAAAATGCAGTAGTCAGACAAAACAGCACTAAGAATAAAGACCACTGCTCAAAATCTGTAACTTTAATGATGGGGTTGATAAAAAGTAAAGCTTGAGATGTGGGCTGTCTTGTCGTATGATGGCTATGGTATATGATGGCTATAGTACTTGAATGCTTTTGTTTAAAGATGGGTATCTCCAACGGCTGGCGGTTGCCATGGGGTACCCCTGTTACCAAATATACCAACTTGGTATTGGCTAGATGGGAAGAGAATATCCATTATAAAGTAGATGGTACCTGTAAGAATACAAATCTTTTACTGTTTTTTAAAAAGTTTGTATTCTTGGGGGATAATAGCAATAATTGTTTTTATGGATATACTGCATTCAAGTACTGAATTTTTAGCGTTTGACGTTAAGTCCTCATATGAGCATGTTCACTTTTTTGATGTGGATATTAAGGTTATTAACGAGAAATTTGAACTAAGATATTCAGGAAAGATGTACAAGCTACGAGGAGTGCTCACTTGTAAGAGTACTACTCCCTTATACATGTCTTTGATGCATAAAGAGCCAATTTATAAGAGCTAGTCTGCTTAATACTGAATATAGGGGGTTTAATGAACTAAACATGATGGTTAGTGACTCGAAGTAGAGGCTATACTAATTCTTTAGTACAAGATGTGAAGTCACTGATGCAAGATTGAGTATATGCAAGCCCTTTGTCAATGAAGATGCTGATGCCACGATCGGTATTAAGACTGATTTTGTAATAAAGTATAATCACACAAATATGGTGAACATTATTCGTAAAAACTGGACTATTTTGCCATCTAATATAGAAGTGGGTAATATAGTGGGTGAACAACCCAAGTTTATAAAGGAATTTCAAAACCGATTTTGTGTAAGGATATGAGCAGTACATCTTGTGGTCAGATTTCTCAAGTTTGGTACAGTACCATGTCATACTTGCATTTACCGTAACTACATTAATACGGATATATTTTTTACACTCCATTACAAAGAATTTCCAAATAAGAGCATCTGGCACATGCTAAAGAGGATATAGTGTATATGGCTAATTGTATAGCGTGCAATTAATTTTTACATAGGAAAGACAAATATGAAATTTAAAGAGAATTGGAGCACATTATTTCAGAAACTTCTAGATTTATAGAAAGCAATGCCTTGTATCTAAAGGAAGTCAACATAATTTTTTTAAAGTATTTTGTAAAATATAACCATTAATGCATAGGGGGTGGGTAATATTTTGAATGACCCAGAAATTGCAGAGTATAAGTGGATTAGTTACTTCAGGGCAGACACAATCCCTGACCTGAACTTGGCAAACATGCTATCTTAAAGGCTAAGCAAGTTTTTGATTGGCTTAATATCAGAGCTTTGGCCAGCTAGCATCTACCTGAAATCAGCTGGACGTATAAGTGAATTTAAGTACAATTTTTTATCTGCTTTTTTTGCATATAGTACTGCATTTATTTATTTCAGTTTTTCACTGAATATTAACTCGACTGAAGTTATGGCTGTCTCGGTGGCTTTGAAATTGCCCTCCCCTCTTGTAGATTTGTATTTGTATACTCCTGGGCCCATCTCATTTGCTCACTCATCTGAATGCAGAGATCATATTCTGATTTCAGGCACTCCTGTGCACAAAGAGAGCATTTGGAAAGGACAACCCCTGTAGCCTCTTAAATCCTGCTCTGTTCCTTCCCTCAAAAAAAAACTCTGTGTAGATATTAATCTGCTCTTACTGTAACTGTCTTAGTTGCTCTTCTGAGTGCTGTTTGTTCAGTCGCTCTTACTCTGCCCTTATTACTGCTTGTTAGTAGCCTTCTAATTTACTGCACTTGTTTTTTAGTCATTTGTTAATTTAATTGCATTTTATTTGAACTGTATTTGCCGTAGTGTTGCTACATACTCTGGCGTGCTGGCCTGCACTACAAACTGAATTGTATTACTGCTGTTTTAGCCTCTTTTCTGTAACTAAACAAAACTTCTAAGCTTGTTTCCTGCCATTCCTGTAACTAGTAAAGTCCAGATACAGACTTGCTGTATCCAGGACTGTTGGTAAGCTGCTGAGCCCCCCCAAGCCTTTCTGTGTTGGGAGGGAAGCCTTCTAGATTATCAGTAGCCTATCTACCACGGGAAGAGTGAGTTTTGGCCCTGAAATTGTAGTTCATTGGCTGTTTGAGCAGTTTTTCCATCTCTTTCTACTTTCTGGTTAAAAGCTCATTTTGCATTTTGGTCCCCGCCTTTCCTATAACTAGTGTAATCCAGGTACAGATTTGCTGTATCCAGGACTGTTGGTAAGCTTCTGAGCCCCTGAAGCCCTTCTGTGTTGGAGAGAAGCATTCTAGCTTATAAGGACTAGATAATAACCTATCTACCACAGGAGTGGTTTCTGGCCCAGAAATTATAGTTTGGCAGTTTGGGAAGCTTTTCCATCTCTTTCAACCTTCTGATTTAAAAGCTTGTGTTCGTGCTAGTTTCCTGCCTTTCCTGTTACTAGTCTAGTCCAGGTACAGATATGCTGTATCCAGGACTCTAAGCTTCTGAGCCCCCCAAGCCTTTCCGTGTTGGAGGGAAGCCTCCTACCTTATCAGTGGGAGTGGTAAGCATCCTGTAGCCTATCTACTAAAAGAGGAGTGGTCCCTGGCCCAGAAATTGTAGCTGTTTGAGCAGTTTTTTTTTTTTTTTTCCATCTTTCAGCTTTCTGGTTTGAAGGCTGCACTTGTGCCAGTTTCCTGCCTTTCCTATAACTAGCCTAGTCCGGTTACAAAGTTGTATCCAAGATTGTTAGTATGCTTCTGCGCCCCCAAACCTATTAGTGGGAGTGGTAAGCACTAGGTAGCCTATCCTCCATGGGAAGAGTGAGTTTTGGCCCAGAAATAGTAGTTTATTTGGCAGTTTGGGCAGTTTTCCATCTCTTTCAACTTGCTGGCTTAAAAGCCTACATTTGTACTTGTTCCCCGCCTTTCCTGTAACTAGTGTAGTCCAGGTACAGATTTGCTGTATCCAGGACTCTATAAGCTTCTGAGCCCCCCAAGCCTTTGTGTTGGAGGGAAGCCTCCTCTACAACAGGAATAGTGGTTCCTGGCCCAGAAATTGTAGCTACTGGCCATTTGGGTAGTTTTTTTCCATCTCTTTCAACATTCTGGTTTAAAAGCCACACTTGTACTAGTTTCCCACCCTTCCTGTAAGTAGCCTAGTCCAGATAGAGTTGCTGTAACCAGGACCGTTTGGTAAGCTTCTGAGCCCCGCAAGCCTTTGTGTTGGAGGAAAGCCTTCTAGCTTATCAGTGGGAGTAGTAATCACTAGGTAGCCTGCCTACCACAAAAGGAGAGGTTCTTGGCCCAGAAATTCTAGTTTGACCATTTGGACAGTTTGTCAGTCTCGACTTTCTGTCTTAAAAGACCACATCTGTGCTTGTTTCCCATCTTTAACTAACCTACTAGGTAACATTAGAAAGTCTTAAACCTGATACAAGCCTTCTAGCTTAGGAGAGAGACTTTGGAGTGATTAAGTATCAGTTTTCTGTACTTTCTTGCTGTACTTACTGTTTTCCACCTAAATGCAGATTTTCCAGAGTTTATTTAAAAGCTTGTTTGTTTTTCACTTTGTACTTATTTGACTGCCTGCACTTTTTAAAAAGTTTTTTGTTTAGTGTGTAGCCTAAAACAGTTACATTTAAAGTGCAATACCTTTTCTGATCGTTTGTAGTCGTTTAAAGCTGTTTTGTGTATTTTTTACTGTTTTTGCCTTACCTTTTCAAAAAAAAAAAACAAATTCCTTTGTTTCCTGCCTTTCTAAGCTAGTATAGTCCAGTTTTCAGGCTAGTGCTGAATTCAGGGCTGTGATATTAGCTTGAGTTGCCCCTACCTTACCTTGGCTAGAAGGAAGTTTCTCTGGTCGCCTGTGAGAGAGGGGAGTTTTGAGCAACCCATCTGTCCCTGGAGGAGTGGTTTCAGCCCAGAAGTTAGTAGTTTATTGGCCATTTTGGGCTAATTTCTAGCTTTCATTTTTCCTTCCTATTAAAACCACATTTGCATGGTTTTGTGCACTGGGCAGTGCCGATTAGCTAGGGTTAAATTTATTCCCGGCGCCACTAAGTCTCCTTCAGTTTTTCCCTTTAAACTAGTCTCAACCTAAGCACTCAAAAAGCATCTTGCAGCCCAACACTTGCTCAGACCTTATAGCAAGCATTAATATACCCTGACACTGCCCAGCAGGGCAAGGCTCTTTATTCACCCCCTCACCAACCAAGCGACTAAGCAGCTCACCCTACTAGTCGGGCATGACCAAAGGGCAACTTCAGGTGCACTCTCCAGTCCAGCTGGTTAATCAGGGTATCCTGAGGCAATGTTACAACTGCCTCATGTACACAGACAACCCTCTCCTACCCCAAAACACCAACATATGCGAGAGATGCAATTATACAGCCAAACTGGAGGTTAAGCTGTCTCTACCCAAGACTGCAACACAGTTAAGAGGAAGGTTAACAGCTGCACACAGACCTACTAAAACAGCACTGGCAAAAAAATATACAAATACACAAAATCTTACTCTGAGGCTCTAAAAAAACCTGCAAAAGCATCAGAGACCTCTAAAGCAGACGCCCAAACAACCTGCACTTCCCGTCACAAACCAGATAACCCATAAAACAATCTGTGTGCTGCACAATCGTAGCCCTTAAGGTGAAATAACATGCCTAACACTAGTAATAGGTGACTCTATACTCGGGCACACTGATGTCCCACTCACTAGGCTGGACAAGCAGAAGGTTACTGAGTACAGGTACCTGTCGGGAGCCAGAATCCGCCACATAACACAAGCACTATTCGGGTCACTCCAGAACAAGTACAAATATGACTCTCGTTCATGTTGGTGTGAATGACCTGAGATGTACCTCCCTGGACTACATGAAGAGACATGGAAGAGCTCTCTGACCATGTAGCCCAGGCTGGCATGACCCTGACCTGGCGTAGCATCCTGCCCTCACCAAGAATTATACCTCAGTATAATAAAGGAAAAATTATCAGTTTCAACAATTGGCTAAGCTTCTGGTGTCATTCAAAGCCACGTTGCTTTGCAAGGGACTGCTTGCACCTGTCACCCCTAGGCTTTTGAATCCTGGCCAAGGCTCTTGCTGCCCCCATAGTGCCTCTTAGGCAAGGCTCAAAAGTCAAACCCACCTCTGTAAAAAAACACCCTCAAAAAATGAGCGTTATGCTACTCTACGCCAGGAGTTTAAATCTCAAAATGCACACGCTCGAAGCACTCCTCAGTATGGAGAGTCTACATCTGTCCAGTAACTGAAACGTGGTTCAAGGTTCCAGAGAGCACCCCAGCACTACTGGGCTTACAACTCTTACCACGCATTTTGGCCACAGAACACGGACTGAAACACACAAGGGGGTTTATCCATATTACTCAAGGATACCTACACCTCCAGGTCAGTGGTGCAGTATACCACCTCTGGGATCATCCATGTGCCACTAATATCAGGCAAGTCTGCAATGCAAATTGTGGCCTGCTACAGATCACCCTCCATTGCACCTTCCTGGAAACGCTGGAAAACATCAAGGTCCTACCAAACACCCTGATACTGGGCGAATTCCCTCCCCCCCCCCCCCCCCAATTACCCTACCATTCACTGTGAAAACTACTCTAGTACAAATTCCCAGGCCCAGCGCTTCCTGGAATTAATCAACTCAAACACCCTGGATCAGCTGGTAAACTTGCCTACCAGAGGTGAAAACATATTGGATCTGGTCATCACCAGCATGGGCAACAGGTGAGGTCAACCAGTCACTTGTTAGATTAGACCGTAAACTAATCGCTCAATGTCCTTTACCACTCCCAACTAATGAAACCACAGTAAAAAAAACTTTTTTCTAAAGCAAACTTCACCTTAAGACAGAGGTGGTAAGTTTCACAGCCCCCACGCTAAAGGATAACGCTGCCCAGGATGCAGAAACCTTTACAAATGCACTCAATGAGCACCTACAAGGATGCATGGATCGTGCCATCCCTAGCAAAACAAAGACTCTCTCCTCTAAGAGAAGGAATCCAGTTTGGACCCCTGCAATAAACAGGCTATACAATAGGAAGAGGAAACTAGTACAGAAAAAAGCAAATCCCAAGAAAGAAAGACTTCCCTTATCAGTAAGAAACTGAGGTCCCTCCTGAAATTATCCAAGGCTAACTTCGAAAGGAAAATAGCCAAGGATTCAAATGATGACCACAAAGTCTACTATAGCTATGTTAAGAATCTAAGTGGCAACTCGCAGATATGCACTGAACTAATGCAAAATAGCACATCATATACTAAACTTAGTGATATTGCCAACATCCTGGCAAATTCAGTGCAAACTTCACCCCCCTCTCACCTCCAGAAGGGCCCACAACAATAACGGAAAAGTGTAGTGTCCCAAATATAAGACTCACAGATGAAAACAGCCCTTTCAAAAGCCAAAAACAGTCAATGGGACCAGATTGCATCTTGTATGAACTACAGAACGAACTAACCCCCCCCCCCCTTAAACACTGTTCAACCTCAGCCTCTCCACACGCTACGTGCCCATAGAATGGTGCACAGCAACGGTTATTCCTCCGCAAAGGAGGGGCCACAACTGACCCTTGTAACTATCGCCCCGTAAGCCTGACTAGCCTGGTCAGCAAGGCTATGGAACGCATCATCATGGAACTCATTAACAGACATTGGGAACCTCCAAACACTTGACCCGACCCAGTTCAGCTTTAAGGGCAGATCATGCCTAAAAAACTTGGCTGACGACTTTGAGACAAGTCACCAAGGCCATAGAAGAGGGAAAGGTGGTTCACACAACCTACCTTGACCTCACCTAGGGTTTTGACACCATTCCCCACTCTGGTATTACAGAAAAACTCACCAGCCTGAACATAAATCCCTACGTCACTAGATGGGTTGCCAACTGGCTTAGAACTCACACAGTAAGAGTGGGCTCCAGGTCCGACTTTAAACCAGTCGCAAGTGGTGTCCCGCAAGGCTCTGTCCTGGGACCCCTACTGTTCGGCATATACTTCTGTGTTTGCCTGTACTTCTGAGGACCATGGCTAACAAAGTTCGCCGTTGACTGCAAACAGCCATAATTGACTCTCCGGCTGACATGGACATCCTCCAAAAGGGCCTTACTGAGACCTGGTGTCAAACGTCATGGCCGTAATAATCCTGTTTGGGGAAAAACAAAGCACCCACAAACTGCCACATAGGTGGCAGCCCTCTTAATATCGAAGAGGTAATAAGAGATGTGGGGACCCAGGTAGATGGTAATCTGTCCTTTGACAATCCTATTGCCAAAGTAGTTGGGAAATCATATGTGGCCCATCTAATTACTAAATGGTTCGCATCTAGAAATAGAGGTTATAGTGCCCCTCTACTAATCACTCAGACCCATGGATGTACCTCACAAGACACTTCCAACAGCTGGAAAGACGACAAAAGTACCTCACCAAGAGGATTACTGGTCTCAAACATTATGTCCTGTGCAGCCAGACTGAAAACTCCGGCTGTACTCAGTGGCAGTGGCATATCTCTTACTCAGAGGCGATCTCTGCCTGACTTTACAAAGCCATGTCCAACTCAGAATCGATGGACGTGCTCCACCTAAAGAAATTAGTCACTGCGAGCCACACACTCTAGTGAGCTAAACCTCGCCACAACAATAAATAGAAGATGCTTGAGGGATAATATTCCTGTCAGACTCCCCATGCTTTAGAACAAAATTCCAAATTACATCAAGCAGAGCCCCTCGCTAACACTCTTCAAGAGAAACCTTGAGTGGATGGATAACAGAAAATACACACCCTGAGATCACTTCATTGGCTCTGCTTGACAGAGGATAAGTTAATCAATGGGGTGACGAAAGCTGACACTGGCTAAGATTATAAATGCTCTCGGGCAGATAGCAGATTACCTACCTATGAACCTATATCTTATTGATGGTGTATAGAATGTGTACCATGTGTAGTTTTATTATGCATTTCTAATTACTATTTGCAGCTGTATTAACAGGTGTAGTCACGTTTGCTTTTATTTTGTCTGGCTTGGTATTTAAATGATGCATGTGATTTGGATTTCTTGCATTGAAAGAGCCTGTGTCTCCAGCTTTGTTTTAATCAGCCCTATCATTAAAGCTATGAACCGTTGCAGTGGTCTTTATTCTTGTATTAAAAAAAATCATTGTCTCCCAACTTGGATGTAAGGATATGACCTGTTATTGAATAGTCTCCCTTTTGGCGTGCATTTAACCAGACACTTGCAACATTCGAACAGCCAAAATTTTCTTAGCAGGAGAATTCAGGATATGAATACCATGTTCTAAACTGTCTAAAGTCTTAGACCCAAGCCGTTATCAAGCTGTTGCACGTGGGCAAAACAAAAGCCACCAGAAACGGATCCAGGGTCTTAACTTTGCTTGAAATGTGCTGGGGAGGCATGTGTGTTTCAAAAGATTCTTGCACAATGGAATAGACTCCTAATCTGTGTAAACCAGAGTTTATCCCAGACTCTGTTCAAACCAAAGCCTTTCTAGTTATATGGGAAATCGTAAATTTAGCCCTGTTGCCCCCTAGGAGGTTGGGGGTTGGCATAATGATAGTGTGTGCTTTACCTAAACAAGTTACATGGTTTGATTCTCACTTTTGGGAAGCATGGCTAGGCTCAAGGTTTCCAGAAATTGTTGGCTTAGTAGTCTCCTAAGAGTCCAAGTAACTTTCTAAACTGACACACAATCTCTCAACTGTACAGATTTTCACAATGTCTAGATTTTTCCTCATATTTTTTTATCCGTTTTTCATACAATTGTGGTTTTGTCAAATTAGTGACATTTAAAATTAAAGTTGGAAAATGACTGACTCGTTTCAGGCTTCATGGCCTTCAGAAAATCCATGCTAATGCAAAGCCTATTCTAGCAACCTTCTAAGTTTGTAAAAATATTTAAAAATGGTCCCCATTTGGTTTTTGTTCCATTTTTCTTGGACTCTTGTCCAGATTTCTTGCTCTAAGAGCTTGAGAGGTATGGGCACAAATGGTAGTGAGGTAAGCTACGTGAAAGAGGCCATTTATTGCACAGTTCAAATCCAGTTTGCATTTATTTTGCCTGACCTGCAAGACTTGCAGCTGTGTAAAACTAACTGCATCGGAGCCAGCATTAGATCAGTTTTTAAATTTGCCTTCAAGGCAGATTGGCAAGACTGATCTCTTGCATGATCCACATGCTCTGGGATAGGCTTCCTCTCCATGTGGAGCAGAGTCCATCCCTAACCCTATTTTAAGTATAACCTTGACTAATGAATAGGAAATCATAAATTCTCCCCGGGTCTGGCCCCCATATGTCTGACAGAGGCACAGTAATGCCCAAACTTAATCAGCCCCACCCCATAACCTCTAGAAACGTAGCATGCCCCTCAAGCATTCATGATACAAGGGAGACCATTTGGGTTGGATTGCATGGCTAGGCTTGTATAGGGGCCAGTTGGTTGTTAGCCTGGTAACAACCCATGAGCTTATGAGTGCAGTACAGAATGTGGACTAAGCAAACCACAACGTTTGCAGACTTCTAGGTTAATATGAAGTATTAACTCCCTTGATCAGAGATCCTTTAGTCAAATTTTTGCTGTTTTTGTGCCCTGTGCCTTTTTTGTTATAGCAAATGCTGAAGAAAATGTCAGTGTTTAATGCTTTATTTTTTGTATTTTCCAGAGAGAACAATACAATAAGTGTATGGAACAATGGAAAAGGCATCCCTGTTGTGGAACACAAAGTGGAGAAGGTGTTTGTTCCTGCACTTATTTTTGGGCAACTGCTGACGTCCAGCAACTATGATGATGATCAGAAAAAAGTGACTGGTAAGTGGATATGCAGACTTGTGCACTTTTTTTGGGGAGGGGGGGGGGTGGAGCTCAGACTGTGTGGAGTCGCAGGGTTAAATATTAGCACTAGTGTCCAGAGATTATGTTTAGCTTAAGTGACATTGTAAAACAGTTTTTACAGAAGCATGGTCTGTAGGACCCAATTTTCCTGAGAAACCACAATGCCAAAAACCATATGGTAGAGACATGGTTGACTAACTTGTATTGGTCTATAGTTGATCAGTATTTTTGCTGCGTGCAAGTAACCCCCCCCCCCGTGTGTGTGGGTATAAGCCTAGCCAAAAATTGTACCCTGGCTTTCGCCACCCAAGAAAATTATTTTCCTGTGCCCCTGTCGAGCAGAGCCACAGAAGTGATCCCTGGGGTGCATTTCCCATCATCAAGATTTTCTTAGAGTGCTAATGAGGAGCTCTGTTTGACATAGGTAGTCTTTTCCAGAGTATGGGAAGTCTCTGGGACAGGAATCTATCCCTCCAGCATGTTCTGTTTATTGTGGTGACAAGATTTAGGTCCCTAGAGCGTGTAGCTCTGAGGGATTGTGATTTTTTTTTTTTTTTTTTTTTTTTTTTTTTTGAAGTGGAGCATGTCCAACGGCTCTGGGTTTGACATAGCTTTGTATGTTAGGCAGAGATCGCCCTGAGTAGGCAATATGCAATGGAGTAAAGCTGTAGTTTTTTTTGAGACTGTCTGCGTAGGGCATCTGAGGCCAGTAATTCTTTGTGAGGTATTTCTGTGGTCTTTCCAGTTTGTCTTGTGAGGTACATACCAAAAGGGGCATTGTACTATATAATGGGTCTGGGTGATGAGTAGAGGGGAACCAATGACCTTTTTTTTTTCTGGATGAGAATACTTTTGTGATGAGATGAGCCATGTAGAAGGATTTCCTGACCACTTTGGCGATGTGATTTATCAAAGGAGAGACTGCTGTCCACCTGTGTCCCAAGGTCTCATCACATTTTCGGCATTAAGTAGATTACCATCTGTGTGGTAGTTGGGTACAGAGTTTTACCAAAGGGGATGACAATACACTTTTTGGCATTAAGCTTAAGGCCATGGCTTTATCTGTCTCAGTGAGGCCCTTTTGTAGTTTGTTCACATAGTTAGGAGTTTCGATTATGGCTCCTAGTTTGCAGTCATCTGCAAACTTTGTTGGCCAAAGACCTTCTGTTAGCCTGCACTTCAGAGAAGTAGATGCCAAACGGGAGAGGACCCAGGACTGAACCCTGTGGTACTCCACTTGTCAGTGATCTGAAGTTGGATTTGGAATCCACTACTTTTACAGTGTGGGTTCTGTCAGTGAGCCAGTTGGCAACCCATCTTGACATATTGATTCTAGAGAGTACTATAGTGGGGTGAGCGAAGCACATTCGCTGATCTCAGCTGTACTAAGGTGTTCAGAATGGTTCAAACATTGTCGACAATATAGGGAACCCAGTCTCTGTTGGTTATCTTTCACCATTTTCATTCATGATGAATAACCTCCATTTATTCACTTGCTGTAAAATGCCACGGTTCAGTTTATTTATGACTTAAGGTGAGAACTGTTTACCTTTTTCAGCTTCCACGTTTTGAAGACTGCATTTTCTTTGTTCCTTTGCATCAATAGATGCATTGTTGGTTGGCCTCAGCATCTTATGATAAAAAAAAATTGTGCAAGCCTACAAAAAGTGACTGTTAGTCCAGGGATCCGGTTTGGCCACTGCTTGAGCCAGGAGTCGCACTTAAACATTTTGCTTGGGCATTAAGACAAGCTGGCATTCCAAAGTGATGCCTATAGCTAGCCTTTGTATTTGATACTTGGGTAATTGAGTTATTTACTGAGGGTTTGTTAGATCGACGTTCAAGATACTTAATTTAGTAAGTCATGCATGTTCATAACTCCACCTGCAAATGGTCACCTTGTTTTAAGCTGAAATCACTTGCTCTAAATACTGCATTTTAGTTTACTCTCTAGTTCTGCAGTAAGAGTGAAGTCAACCTTACTATTATGCCCGAATGTGTAAATCCATTGTGTCCTAAAACTTATTTTAGTAATGTGAAATTGAGCATCTCCTAACCTGACCATCTCATTCTCCTGACAATTGACGTACACCAGTCTGTTTTGGCATCTTGGCAATCTTGACAGGTTTCTCAAGTTTTAAACTACCGTGTTAAGCTTGAGTCTTAAAATCCATTTTATTTGGTGATTAGTCTAAGGAAATTTTTTAAATTGGGAGAGTTCTCTAAATTTTAAATTGCAGATTTCTGTACATGTTAATTACAGATTAATGGTATCTTTTTACCTGTTGGCATAAGAATACTGAACAAATCTGAAAATAATGGATAAAGTTCTGAAATAGGGACCAATTTTAAATCTTTCTCAACTTATTGCTAGACTAAAGGTTTTGCTAACATTCATTTTCTGAAGGTTGTGAAGTCTGAAATTCAAATGTCTTGTCACTTGGTAAATTCAGTCCTCATTGGCCAGTAAACCACAGATTGTGTAAGGAACGGACCAAATGTTTAAAGTGAAAATCTGGGTAGTTGAGGTATGGATACCATGTACAGTAAACTCTGTTAACTGGCACCATGGTCTGTGTTTCTAATACCATGACCGGAATGGGCCCCATTCCGAAGTCAAAGTACAATGTAAAGTTCATGAAATTAGTATTGTTTCAATCTTTGCTGTCAGTCAAAAGTCCTCTTCGGAGCACCCACAATGTGCCCAGCAGTGACTACTCCTGCAGTTCATATGGAATTACATGGATTGGTAACGTATCTAAATATGATTTGTAGATTGTTTTATAAGACCCCGTTGCTCCTACTATTGGAACTGTTTGGTTATCTTTCTTCCACACTGTCACACTGCTGTCGTTTTCTGCCTGCAGGTCCACATATTTTGACTGTCTTCTTGAACCACTATATATCCGGTTTTCTAGCATTTCTTTTGAACTGTTGGTAATGGGTGGTGCCATGTGATATAAACTTCATTTTCTATGCTTTGTACCTCATTTTCCATGTTTTCAGCCACTTCAGTACCATAATGTTTACACAATCGTGCCACATTTATTATGCCTTTCATTATATAGTCCTCCTGCCATTAATATGTCGCAAACTGCAACAAGGTGTGTAACTTTATCAGTTTCGGTTTTATAAAACATTTTTCTCCCACATGTACAATGGACTTACATTCCTGCATTCGTTCTGATCAACATGAGGTTCTTCCAGAAGTTTTATATACTTGCAACTACATTGAAGCATTTTCACATTTCTTGCCTTCTCATGTAGTCCTTCACCTTGTATTCTTTCTTAGACACTTCTGGTTTGATGTCCATTCCCTGTTTGATGCCAATATGCTTCTGATACATTAAGCAGAGAAGTCCTATTGGATTTATTCTCCTGTTTCAAACCTTTCACTGTGTCTTGGTGAGCAGATGTGTGGAGTCGCACAATTGCAGATCTATACATATAATCAGTTTCAAGGAGGGTCATCCATCCTTCAGAACTGGGAATATATAATCTTGGTATGCACTTTTTTTTATTAAAAAAATAAAGCATCCTTGTTTTCCTACCCAATCTAACCAACATGTTTTGGGGCTGTCATTCACTCCACTTAAGACAGGGAGACCAAATTGGTTTATAGCTTGAATTTTGTTCTTGGATGTCGATGCTGTTTCAGGATTAATTTGTCTTAAATATTCCTTACCAAATGTTTGTGTTTTTGTTTATCCTTCAATTCAAGTATTTAAACACTCCCTCTTGCTCAAGTTTTTATATTACATTCTTGTCCCAAGCTGCTGATTTCCTGACGTTGCAGTTTTCATGCTTTAAAAGTTGCTTTTGCACATTTATCAAGATCAAATAACATTTGTATCATCTAAAGTTTTGACATCTTGCAGTTGTGCTTTGAGCTCCTCATCTGAGCTATACAGTTTTAGATAGACACTGTTTTCCTGGAGCCAAATTACAGCCATGGCCTCTGCTGTTAATGGGTTAAGGGCAAGGCAGAAAAGCACTGGTGACTGTCACCCTGGAATATCCCCCTTTGAATTTTTATCCCTAGTATAATTTGTCCTTTATCGTGGCTTAATTGCAAAATGGTTTGCTACTGTTTCATGGTCACTAATGTCACTGTTACTGGCTCCAATATGGATTGCTAGATGCTGGGTAAGTATAGTTTCTGGTTGCGTGAGTTGCTATTCAAAATAGACCTGACAAATACTGTAATACCATACTGTAAACACTATGCATTTCAATCTTAATATTTAAATACTGTAATTAAAAGCCTGGCTGAGATATTTTAAACTTGTAATCTGAAGTAGGAGATTCATTTGTCTGCAACCTGTGGGTTATGGATCCGATATCGGATCCGAACCGGCATGGTTTACCAGCTATGGATCCAAGCTCTCAGCTCCTCCCCTCACCCATAATGCCCTGCTCTACCCTCATGACCTCAGATCTCGTTTGCCGCGCATGGTGACCAGATTGTTTTTCCAGCTAAGTGCTATATTTAGTGTTTAAAGTACTCAATTTTGAAATATTTTTGGTTAAATTTGTGTGAAAGTGTAGGTTTCCCTCTTGTATTAATTTTTTTAGAGTTTAAAACTTAATTTTATATCCCTCCCCTCGCTGGTAGCGTAGTGTGTGTTTGGGCCTGTGAGTGGTTTTTTGTTACTTTTACTTTTAGTTCTAGTAACTTTGTTTGTTGGTTTTTGGGATGTCTGAGCAGCCCAAAGCTATTTTTTCTAAGTGCTCCGAGTGTGGCCATAAGCTTTCCCCAGCTGATGGCCACACTCGGTGTGTTAGATGCCTGGGGGTTGAACACCTCACATCTGGATGTTCATTTGTGCAGGGTTCAACCCCAGGGCATTGAAGGAGCGGAGGTCCAAGCTTGTTTTGGCGGGTCTTTTGCCGCCGGACTCTGCTCCGGCCTCCTCTCCTTCGGGGGTAACTGTTACCACGGTTGTTCCCTCTCCGGCTCCCCCTCCTCCTCCTGGGACTCAACCTCCCGTTTCTGGTTCGGAGGAGAGGGAAACTAGGAAGAAGGACCGGAGGGAGAAGCACCATAAGCGGCAGGCCGAAACCGCTGTTTCGGCCCCGCCAGCCAAGCGGGCTTCTCCCCCGGCCTCCTTGTCTGCTGGCTCTCCCCCTCCTCGGCTCCGGTCTCCAGTGTGTTTTCCACCGGGACCTGAGGAGGAGGAGACCCGATCTCCGTCGAGGCTATCGAGGAGGCACTCAAGGCCTACCTCGGTAGCCTCGTCGAGATCAACTTATAGCCTGTCGGACGCTGATCTGGACCGGATGATGAGAAGGTTCATCCAGGCCCAGATGCAGATGTGAGTGCTCTTGCCTCCCCTCTGGGGAGCTCACCCCTTTTCAAGCCAATTGCTCCTTCTCCGACCCGCTACCCGGGTTCGGAGCAGTTGAGCCGAGCAGCTTCGAGCCGGGTGGGTCGGCGCCGATAGTACTTGGTACTTCGGATCCGACCCTGCCCTCGAGTGCATCGGATCCGACCTCTCGGAGCCTGGATCCGAGCTTCGGATCCGGGGGGATCGGTGCTCCTTCGGCACAGTCTGTGTCGGAGCGCACTGTCCGTTCGGATCCGAGCGCTTCGGCGCCGGCTCCGATCCACTCTTCGGATCCGAGGGGGAGCCGATTGTCGGATCCTTTGGTCGAGGTCGGCTCCCCTTCATCTTTTGATGTAGAGGAGAGGGCCCTGTTGAGGGTCTCCGGACGCCCGGCACTTGTTTCGGCTCCGTCCCGCGCTCCCTCTGCACTGGGTCAGGCTTCCACCATCCGGCCCTTGGGACAGCCCGCTTCTGTGCCCCAAGCTGTTCCCCTGGAACAGGTTACTGCTTGCGAGGAGTCCTCTGACAGCCCCCCAGAGGATGTTCCTCGCAAGCATACATGCAAAAGGAGGCACATTGACTCCCCTGAGTCTCTCACGGAAGACACGGATTTGGAGGAAGAGGAAGGCTCCCCACGGTCACCCCCCCGAGGAGGATGTCTCATTTGGAGACATCATGGAAATGCTCCGCATAAGGGGGGGGTGGTCTGCCCCCAAGTCTTCCTCGGACGAGTCCGTGTTCTTGGAGGCATTTGAAGCGGGCCCGTCTACCTCTTGGGTGTCCCCTCCTGCCCGACCCCCTGGTGGACCTCATTACCACCAGGGCGTGGAAGGAACCGGACACAGTGAAGCCAATCCCTAAGAGGCCCGACCGGATCCTCAGTCCACCGGCTGACCGTGCCCATTGGAGTAGGGGGCCTCCGGTAGATGCCATGTTGACTGCGGCGGCCACCAAGAGGGAACTTGCTCAGGAGAGTCCTCAGTCCATCCCCCGAGCAAGGAGTCTCGGATGATGGACCGCTTGGGGAAGCGGATGTTTAGTTCAGTGACCTTCTCGGTAAGGGCGCTGAACTACCTGGCACACGTGATTAGGATGCAGCGCGATCTTATTAAAGAATACGCTGCATCTCCCCCAGAGTCCATGTCGGAGGAGGACAAAGTGCTGCACTCCACCCGCATGGCCACTCTTAGATCAGTTACCAATACCTCTATGCGGCTACTCTCCCATGCTACGGAAGGCACCGCTAGAGCCGCAGGGGCAGGTCTAGTCACTAGACGTCAGGCCTGGCTCCGTCATTGCGATTTCTCTGAGCCCTTCAAAGCGTCATTTGCGAACGGCCCCTTTGATGGTTCTGCCCTCTTTGGCAAAACCGTACGCGACACTTTGACCCAGAACGAGAAGGACGGGAAGACGTTGTCTGCCGTCGGAATCCGCTTCTCTGCACCCCAGAGGCCCTATTCTAGGAACCAAAAGGGTCAGAAGAAGATGTGGTTCCGGAAGTCGCAGCAATCCCAGCCTGCTCCGGACAACCAGTCCTTCCGTGGCAGAGGAGGACAGGGAGGACGCCGCCCTAGAGGCAGAGGGGCTCCCAGGAACTTCGGGTCAAGAGAACCCTTCTCTGAACGGCCCGCGCAGCAACCCTGAGGGGTTGCCCTACTCTGGAGGCAGTCGGGGGACGTTTTTCGGGGCACCTAGCGGCATGGGAGTCCATAACATCAGACCGCTGGGTTCTCCAGATCATATCCAGAGGATACCGCATCCCATTTAGTCACTTACCAAAATTGAAGTCCCTCCCAGACGTTCCACCCGGTCAACGGGAGGCCGCTTTGGCAGAAATTGGCCATCTGCTAAAGAAAAGAGCCATCCAGCCCGTCCCCCCAGACCAGATCGGATCAGGGTTCTACTCCAGGTTCTTTTTAGTGCCAAAAAAGACGGGGGATCTAAGACCAATTTTAGACCTTTCTCTCTTGAACCTGGCAGTTCCCAAGGAGAAGTTCCGAATGGTCACTCTGCAATCTATTCTCCCCCTTCTGGGAGAAAATCACTGGATGTGCTCCATAGACCTCAAGGATGCGTACTACCACATTCTAATGGACAGGCGCTCCAGGAGGTTTCTCCGCTTCCGGCTGGGAGCCAGTCACTACCAGTTCCGGGTCCTTCCCTTTGGTCTCACCACAGCCCCCAGGGTGTTCACCAAAGTATTAGCAGTGGTAGCGGCCCACCTGAGGCTTCAGGGGGTGCAGGTCTTTCCCTACCTGGACGACTGGCTCCTTACCGCCCCAACAAGGCATCTACTACTATTGGCGCGAGACTCCTTTCTCCATCTTGCTCCCAGTCTGGGCATCACTATAAATACAAAAAAATCCAACCTAGCACCCACACAGCTCATAGATTTTATAGGGGCCAGGTTAGACGCAAGGAGCTTGAACGCCTTCCTCACTGCGGACAGAGTTCAAAATCTGCAGCTCCAGGTGCGGGCCATTCTCCACTCAAGTTCTGTTCCGGCGGAGTTGGTCCTGAGGGCTCTAGGGTCCATGGCGTCTGCTCTAGCACTTCTTCCTCTCGCCAGGCTCAATATGCGCATCCTCCAGTGGACTCTTAGTACAGTGGTCGTACCTTGCTCTTCCTATGCATCATCCCATTGCGATCAGCAAGGCTTGCAAGCGGTCCCTCCTGTGGTGGCTTCACTCTCCAGATCTCCACGGAGGCTGCCCATTTTGTGCTTCTCCCCCTCTCGCCACGGTGACCACGGACGCCTCCCGCCTCGGGGGGGGGGGGCATTTTGCAGGCCGGACCGTCCAAGGCACGTGGAACGATTCAGAGACCTTACTGCATATCAACGTTCTAGAGATGAGAGCAGTGCTCTTAGCGTTGCTAGCACTTCAGGACTTTCTTCCCTTGGGAACAATTGCGATTCAATCGGACAACATGTCTGTTGTCTGGTATATCAACAAGCAAGGAGGAACCAGGTCTTGCCCTCTTTGTCGAGAAGCCATGAGAGTTTGGGAATGGGCAATCTCCACCAACCACTTTCTCATAGCAACGCACATTCCGGGTCGGTCCAACATCCTGGCGGACAAGCTCAGTCGCACCATTCTGACCCCTTACGAGTGGTCTCTCAATTTTCAAGTAGCGGAACGCATATTCGCACGGTGGGGAACTCCTTCATGCGATCTTTTTGCTTCTCCCTCAAACACCAAGTGCGACAGTTTTTTCGCTCTGATACCTCCTCCAGGAGGTTCCCCAAGAGACGCTCTGGTGCATGCTTGGCCATCCGGTCTTCTGTATGCTTATCCCCCCTTGCCTCTGATGCTCCATGTTCTTCAGAAAGCCTCTCGGGTGGGGTGCAGAATGATTCTCATTGTCTGCTTTGGCCTCGACAGATCTGGTTCCCCTTCCTAAGGTCTCACTCGGTGAATCCCCCTTGGATTCTAGATCCCATTCCGGATCTGATATCTCATCCATCCCGCCTATCTCCTCCGAACCTGGACAACCTGAAGCTGACCGCTTGGCTGCTCCAGTTCCACTCTTGATCAGGACTCCCGGTATTTCGTCCCCTGTTAAGGCGATCCTGGTGGCAGCTCATAAACCGTCCACTAGGAAAGTCTACCGTAGCAAGTGGAAACTGTTTTCTTTGTGGGCGGAGCGACAAGGCCTGAACCCCTTCACAGTTCCCTCTCCCTTTAGTGCTTGATTTCTTAACCACTCTTTATAACGATGGTGCCAGCAGTTCCACAGTCAAGGTACAACTTGCGGCAATTTCACATTATCACATTGGTCATGACTCCAGTCCACTCATGTCGGCCAAGTTGTGTAAAATTTTCCTCAAAGGTACTTTCCTTCTCAGGCCCCCTGTAAAACAAGCGGTTCCTCCCTGGGACCTTTCCTTAGTTCTCCAGGCCTTGACCGCCCCCCCCCCCTTTGAATCGGCGGCTACGGTAGATCTCAAATTCTTGTCGTTCAAGACTGCCTTCTTAGTAGCCATTACTTCGGCCAAGAGAGTTTCAGAGCTCCAAGCATTATCAGCTAAACCTCCTTACTTGGTCTTGCATCTCGACTGTGTTTACCTCAGAACCAACCCGCCCTTTCTACCTAAAGTAGCTTCTGAAGCAAACATTAATCAATCCATTAACCTCCCTGTTTTCTTTCCTAAATATGAAAACAAAGGTGAATACAAGCTTCACTCCTTAGATGTTCACAGGCAACTTAGATTTTATCTAAACAGAACGGCTGGTCATAGGCAATCTGACCAGTTGTTCATTTCCTTTGCTAAATTTAATTTGGGCAAGCCAATTTCTAAAGTCTCTCTGTCTCGCTGGATTTCACAATGTATCTTATTGGCTTATCAAGCTTCAGGAAGGCCCGCACCGGAGGGTGTACACGCCCATTCAACCCGGTCAGTCTCTACCTCGGCAGCCTTTAAGGCTAGGATTCCTCTAGATGATATTTGTGCAGCAGCCACGTGGGCTTCATCTCATACTTATTTCCCACTACAAGTTGGATCTTGCATCTAGGGGTAGAGCATCATTTGGCTCCGCGGTGCTCCGGAATATCCTTCCATGATGGCCGCCCAAGATTCAGGTAGCTGGGGACTCTGTCCCACAGGTTGCAGACAAATGAATCTCCTACTTCAGATTTAGAAGTTATGTACTCACCATAACGTTCCATCTGAGTAGGTGTATTCATTTGTCTGCAACCATCCCGCCCTCCTATCCCCCTGGCCTTTCAGTTTCCTGCATATGGTGTGTTACCCTTTTCAGGGTGTTCTTGCTGTTGGCAAACTCTATCTGAGGTCATGAGGGTAGAGCAGGGCATTATGGGTGAGGGGAGGAGCTGAGAGCTTGGATCCATAGCTGGTAAACCATGCCGGTTCAGATCCGATATCGGATCCATAACCCACAGGTTGCAGACAAATGAATACACCTACTCAGATGGAACGTTATGGTGAGTACATAACTTCTAATTTCCACTAAAACCTTTGAGTGGAAGAGTTTTTTCAGTGGCATGCTGAGTCGATTGGAATTGAATGGAGTGTGAATGCATGTATGAAAGCTTGAGAGATTGGAAAGAGTGTGGAAACCTGAGTATGGAGCAAGTATTGACACTAACGATTTGACTGGTTTGACCTTTTCTCAGTATGGGGAGAAAAGGAATTGTATCTCACTAAAACTCAAGTACGGTATGTTTCTGTGGGGGGAGGGGACGACTACAATGCAACAAATGAAAAACTGAGTTCGTATTGCACTGTTTATTTTTGCTTGAGTTCCGGAATTAAGTTTATTGTAGGTAGCAGTCATGGTTGGGGGGGGGGGTGATGCATTGTCCAAATTTTATTTTTTATAGCTATGTTGGTCGTTCAAGTGGATGACCTTTATACTGGACATGGACATTAAAGTGGAGATTGACACAAAGGAATGAATTCTTGGTAGGTTATATATGGTAGTTGCATTGTAAAGCTGATAAATTAGTGAGTTAAAATTTAAAAAAAAAAAGGATGGAAGGTGAAAATATTTGAGCTGGAGCTGAAGTGAGGCTTGAGAGACTTGGATGATGCTGCAAAAGTTGGCAAGGTTAGAAACTTTAACTCCATTAGTGATTTTTAATGCCAAGAATTTTCCCCCTCCACAGCATGGCTTTTATCCTTGTGTAACTGACTTCGTTATTGGCAACTGTAAAACACAGTTGCTACGGAGTTGTCGTTAATAAAATCTGGTGATTGCATGCTAGAAATGCATTCCTAGTTGATGGGGAAACTGTAAAAGTTGCTGTTGACTCTATTCCAAGGTGTCCACAGACCATGATCCCTCATGGATATCTTGTATCCAATGCTTGGTTTTGTTTATAATTTCGATTTCATTTTGCTGATGAGCTGCTCTATTTTTGGCTTGAAACACTTCACTGCTGTTCAGAATCTTTGCATTGTGGTCAAAACATTTTATGTGAAGTAAAGTTCAAGTGAGCATACTCCTCCCATTTTTAGATTATGCCGAAAGATGGCCAGTTTTGCAGATGCTTCATCATTAACTGCTACAGTGGCCTTAGTTATGGGTTAAAGCCTGCCAAAGATGCAACAGCCTGCCAACTTCCCAAGCTTTAGGGCACTTTCATGTGCCCAAATTGTTACTCAGCTCAAGCAGAGTTGATGAAAAGATTAGTTTTGGGCACTAAGCCCTTTAGACAGCAGTGCAGAGGCTATGCTCCTCTTAAGGCTTTCAAGAATTGATGGCCACCTTGTTGCTGTTCCTTTGGGCAGATCAGTTCCGTTTGGGGGTGGCACCTTCTATGTTTTCTACACTGGTTTTATTTTTTTCTTAGTTTATTTTAAAGTTGGAAGTTTTGTAGTTTCATGGACTGTCATCAGACTATATTTATTTTACTTTTAAACTGCAGTAGTTTAATGGTGGTTTTAAGTTCTGCCTCCTTCTGGATCGTCCATGTTCTGATGAATGTTTGCTTCCCTTCCACTAAACCACATTGTTCCATATCCATCAATGTTTGCAACACTTTTGCCATTGGACATGACACCTTGAAATGGGCCTGTATGAAGCTGGATGTGATTATCTTTACCTCGAGTATTACAGCTACCACCGCTTTCTTCCAGGATGTTGGTACTTCTCCATCTCTTGTTAAAGCCTTCCATATCTTTGTTTTCCCCCCTAGCTTCCAAACTTCCACAGGATTACCTTCTATTCAGGAGACTCCATATACATCACAATTTTTCTCTTCTCCTATCCTGTTAGTAATTGAGCCTTGTCTGCCTCTGAGCTTGGCTAATTTAATTCTTCTGTAAGCATTTCCATTTGTACCTTCTCTTCCATATTTTTTCTGCTTTTTACAGACTTTTCATAGAATTTCTGAAATATTTCTACTACAGGATCTCTTCTTCCTTTGTTATAGGCTGTCTAAGCTTGGCAACAGCCCTTTCTACTTTCTGTTGCCAGAGTCGTGCTCTAGAGTAACAGTTGCTCAACAGCAGTCTTTTAAACTAGTGTGTAGTTTTCAAGTTAATCCCTTTTTTAGCATACTGTTGTTGCTCCTTTTGTTCTGTGAGGTTCCCCTGTTTTGCAATACCCATTCCTTAAATTCCTCATTTCAACAGGTAGGTGGAAAAGTGCCAGTGGTCTCATTTTAGTAGTTGGTGCATGATCTGAAATTTATTGGTTGTGTATAAATACCTTCAATTTAAATGCACCTGCTCCTGTGAAATGTAAATTGCCTAACCCAGTTGCATCTCTGGGAATATGTAAATTTCATTCTGAACTGCTAGTACTGAATACACATTGTCCATACCAAATTTCATACATTTTTTTCAAAATCTAGCCTCTCGTATTTCCCTTTTGGGGGCCCCCCAGACACCTATACTTTTGTACATCAAATTACAATCCCAGCTATAGTAGTAATTGTTGCTGAAAGAGGGTAGTTTCTCCTAAAAGTTTTAAGCTCCATTATAACAGTTTTTGGAATATAAAAATACATACCGGTGCAATCCTCCTCCCTTGCCAGTAGTCCCTTAGTACAACAAATCTACCATTGTTATCCGTATCACTATTTGGGATCCTGCAGTTGATAAAAGTGCTCTTTTTCTTTCTTTTTTCTTTTTGTTTTGTCCCAGGTATTCCACTGAACAGCCATCCTGAAAACTGTTAAAATTCACATGTTCAGTTCTTTCCAAGTATCCCCTGTAGCATAGCTCTTTGTAGTCTTTCAATATTTTCTTTTTTTTGTATTCATCTGTGAGACCATTTACCTTTTGAAGACCTTACAGAACGCATCATTATTGTTCCTGCCTTTTTATGTATTGGCTTTCTTGTTAAATGTCTAGTTCCAGCTTGTTACATGCATACTCCATTTGGCAGGTTGATGTTTTATGCAATTCCTTGTCTTGTCCATTTGAGCCTATGTTGCATCTTGCAGAACTTTTTGTTGAAGGCCCTCCGACAAAACTTACCCCTTTAAAACCTAGTAACTTAATACACCGCTATGTACATGTTCAAATATTCAAGTTTTGCCCTCTTAATGGGAACAAGTGTTCCAAACTGACAACCACACTCAAAGTTGAGTAACCTAAAAGAAAGGTAATCCATGCTAAGATGCATGGTGCAACCTGTTCTAAGTGCTGTCTGTCTTGGCTTTATAGCATTCCCAGCCAGGAAAACACTTGAATGCTTTGAGAACATTATCTCCTAGCCACTTTTCTTAATCAGATTGATATAACATTTCTACCAAGCATGCTTTTTAGCAAAAAAAAAAATCCTATCAAAATTCTTTATTGTTATTAGATCATGCTAAAGGCCTTAATCTAGTCGTCCTCCTATGCAAGAATAAGGAAAAGCGCAGACATTTATCTCGTGCTGTATTAACCAGACTTTTTACATTGCAGTGCCTGCATGTCTTAAAATCGATCAAGGAGGGAAAAACACCCGTTTACATTAGTTCCATTATACTTGACACAGAACTTTAATTTATATCATGCAAAAAAAAGATTCACCATAAAAATACCATTAAAGGAGAACTATGCCCACAGTTTTTTAATCTAGTCTTGACTCCTACATTTTAACACTATATAGCTTATTTTTTTTAAATACAATTAGTCTGTCCAATTGGTGTCCAGCATCTCTAATTTTTTCTGCCTTCAGGTATTCCCACAATGCAGTGTTTGGCTAGAAAATATTGCATCATAGCCTCTAACCTGTCAGTGCATTGACTTTTTACTTGTGTTTTCACATATACTCTAATTTCGTTAGGTTTAGTTAGTTTCTTGCTTTTCGATGACTACTTGAAAAACTGATACCTGCACACAATAGTATTCCCAGTACATGAACTTTGTCTCCTGGTATGAGCTGTCAGTCACAGTAGCATATGGCTCAAATTTGCCACTTTGACAGATCTAAAGAAGTGTTTAGGGGTGGGAGAAGATGGGTTTGACTACAACTCAAACATTTCAAAAGAATGAAAATTGGCCACTTTAGTAAGAAAAGTAATGGGCACTGAATATTGTATGATTATCCCTGCTTCTTTCAAGTGCTCATTAAAAAGGAAGAAATGGGGATTAAATCTGACTAAAGCAGGGGTATATGTAAAGTCAGTGCACTGACAGCAACATGGGGGGATATGATTTAATATTTTAAAACCCAAGTACTGCAATGTGGCCGACCTAGAGGTAAACTAAAATTAAAGATGCTGGACCCCATGTAGGTAAAGACTGGAACAGTGTTCAAAAGTGGTCATATAACTGCTTTGTAGTCCCACGTTTGTCAATTTCCAAGTTGCTGGTTTTTCCTATTAATTTCCATTTCCCATATCCTATCTGCTTCATTTCTAATGCAACTTTTGATTCTTGTAGTAGACTCTAGTTTTTTCCTTCTCTAGCATTTTTTTTTTGTTGAAACATTGGAAAAGGTTTCATTGGCACAGTCTCTGGTCTTAGCAGAACAAGAAGCAGAATCTCCCGTTTCACAGCTCACTTTTTGTTGGACAAACTTGTTTCCAACGTGGCATGTACAAAAATGATTTTCTCCAAGGAAGAATATTTTGAAGATAGCTGGGTACAGCAGTTTGAATCGTGCTCCTGCTTCTCAACATTCCCTAAATAGTGGAATAAATTTACCCTTCTGCCTGGTACACAAGTAGTGATTCTCCACAAATGCGCTCTATTGCCCACTTTTAGTACTTTGTCCTTCTGCCACAGTTTAATCAAAGTCAGCTCCTTGTAAGATTGCAGCTTTATTATTAAAGGTCCAAGCTGCTTTCTCATAGCTGGGTTTGGGGCATACAGATGTGCCCTATCAATTAACTCCTGCTGTGGAATACTAGTCCAGTTCTTTGTATTTTCATAACATTTAATGTGAAGTTGTTCAATCTCGCCGTTCATTCTTCACTGATGGGTTCGGAGCCAATCCTAGGCTCAGACACTGCTGTTTAGCAAAGCTCAAGATTACTAGTAGCTCGATACCAAGCCCATTATCCCATGATGCATTGCTGGAATTATCTGACTAGTTTACCATGGCACTGATCTCTTGGTTTTCGGCATTGCTCGAGACTTTGTGGGATTTTCTACATATTCAAGTTTTTCTTAATGTTTTTCTTGTATATGTTTATATATCTATTGCTTAGAGTTGGACTGTTAAGTATTCCCCTTTCCCTTTTATAACTTGCTTCGTTTTGCGTGAATTGTTGTTTCTTGGCCTCTGCCTTAGTAGTTTAGAATAGTTTAGAACAGTTACAATATATTGTATTATATTTAGAGTGACCCTTTGGGCGTTTGTCAGTTGATGGTCTTAATACTGGTTATTTTTCTAATTGGATATGTCTGAAGATGAGGCGAAACATCTGAAGACTGGCTTCAAAAAATGTCTGACAGATGCACATGTTCAGTGAGTTTTTGGGCGAGGTGCACCTTCAGGATTCCTGCAGTATCTGCCACTGCTTTTCTACTAGGATGCTGGCTGAGAGGAAGAGGAAACTCTTAGATCGAGGTATCCTTAAGCACCCTTTTGTAGAAGCTTTGTCTGACTAGGATGGGGCCAGCAAATCAAAATCCTCGGAGTCTAAATCAAAAAAATCAAAAGTGGAGTACTCTTGAGACTTCGGCTCCACAGCTTTCGGAGTCGGGACCCTGGCTTGGTACCAGTGTCTGAGACTTCTCCAGTCGGCACCATCTGTGCTTTCTTGCAGGTCATTGGTTCCGATTTCTGAATCTGACATAGATCGACTGGCACAAAAGCTTTTAACGGCACCAGGCCTAGCTAAATTGTTGGCTCCGACCCAGGCATCGGAACCAAGGACTACACTTCCTATCTTGACTACTACTCCGAGCCAGAGGAGTCGCACTTGATTGTAGAACACTTGGGAGTTGACAGCTGTTCCAGTATCATCTGCTCTGACGTCCTCTGTGCCGACTGGGGACTCTAGGAGCAGACGTTCCCCTGTCTGATCTGGGGAGGATAGTCACACTGACTTCGGGCAGACTCTTCCTCTCGGGGCTTTGGCTCTAGTAAGCTCTGCTCCTACCTTGGGCTCAGAGCCCACGGCTTTGGTGTGGGAGGGGATCGCAGTCCCTTTGTGTCTGTCGACTCATGGTACTTTCGAAGCCATGAGGTGGGTGTCTCCAAAGACTCCCTCATCATAAGGTTTGGCTTCTTCCCTTAAAGTGCTTGTCTGCTTCTGCTACCATCGGTCATCCCAAGGGTAGAGACCCAGAGCCTCAGTTAGCCCCACTGGGTGCTCCCTGTTCTTTTGAGACTTCCCCAGAAGTCCCCATGGAGGAAGTACCCAGGAAGAGACTGTGCAAGAGGAGGCACTTGGACTCCCCACAGGAGTGCCAGATATGACACCGGCTTGGAGTCAGAAGGGTCCCCTCGATTCCCTCTGAGGATATCTCCTTTGTGGAGATACTGAAGATCCTTAGGCAGAGGGGTGATTGGCAATCCAAAATCCTTACTGAGCATGAGTAGTTTCTTCTGAAGGGTTTCAGGTCTCAACCTTCCACCTCCTGAGTGTCTCCACCCTATGATGAGCTTATGCAATTGGTCTCTCGTAGGGTGTGGGAGTCGCCGAAGTCCATGGAGCTTGTCCCTTGGAGGCCTAATAGGATTTGATGGGGGCAGAAATTTTTTTCTGATCAAAGGAGTTCTTGTTGATGCAGTGATAGTGGCCACAAAGAAGGAATTGTCAAACTTGTGTGTATCCATCCTAACAAGAGTCCAGGATCATGGAAGGATATGGGAAACGCTTTTTCTGTTCATAGACTTTCACTCTGCGATCACTGAAGTCCATTTTGACAGACTGCAAAGAGGTCTCCTTAAGGAGCTGGGAGATTCTCTTCAGGGTACTGTAGCTGCAGGCGTCTGATAAAGTTTCAGCAAAGATTGCTACCCTGAATTCCATTGTGAACTCGTCCGTGCTCCTCATATATGGGGCTGATGGTTCGAGTAGGGCTGCAGGTACAGGGATTGCTCTTCGCAGGCATGCCTGGATGCGCCTCTGTTACTTTGCAGAGCCTTTCAAGTCTTCATTTGTAAACGCGCCATTGGATGGCTCATCCTTGTTTGGGCCAAAGGTGAAGGAAACTTTGACCAGGTGTGAACAGGAGGAAAATATTGTCTACTGTCTGAGTCCGCTTTTCCACCCTTACTCGGCCTTTTGCCAAAGGGGAGGGAAGATGTGGTTCCGGAAAGCCCAAGGAGCCTTTTGGGACACGTGTGGAGAACCCCCTTCCAGGGGCAGAGGAGGGGGTAATAATGGAAGACACCGCCCTTGTGGCAGAGGGGGTCCACAACACCAGTGTGACAAATTCTCTGGCCAACCCTGTTGGTGCTCCTGAGATGAGGCCTGACCTGTCCTGCTCTGGAGGCGGTTGGGGTCGCTTATCTTTATACCCAGAAGCCAGGTTAGAGCCAGGTTAGATATCAAACGACAGATGGGTACAAAGCATCATTTCTAGAGGGTATTTCATACCGTTCTCCGCTCCACCCATTCCTGTCAAGAGAATCCTGGATGTTCCTTACAGGGAACAAGCAACCATAGAGGTCTGCAAGTTGCTAGAAAGAGTCCTCCAACCAGTCCCAGCAGACCAAACAGGATTCGGAACTTGCTCAAGATTCTTTTTGGTTCCAAACAAAACTGGGGACTGGAGACCGATTTTGGACCTCAGCAGACTGAACCAATTTGTAAAGTTTTGGATGGTCACGTTTCAGTCCATACTCCCCTTTTAGGGAAGGACAATTGGATGTGCTCTATCTGTCTCATGGATGTGTACTACCACATAAGTGGCCAAACCATCCAGAGATCTAAGTTTCAATCTGGGAGCCAGTCACTACCAGTTTCAAGCCCTGCCCTTTGGTCTCATTACAGCCCCCAGAGTGTTTACCAAATGTATGGCAGTAGTCTCAGCTCACTTGAGTCTAGGATACCAGGCGTTTCCATACCTAGACGATTGGCTCCTTGCCTCCACCAACAGGCATCAACTAATTCGGGCAACAGAATCCACTCTGACACTCTGCAACCACTTGGGCATTACGGTCAACTTCGAAAAGTCTGCCTTATCGCCATCACAGCATAGTCTTTTTTTTTTTTTTTTTTTTTTTTTTTTTATAGGGGCAGAATTAGACACTTCAACCATCACTCTACGTGTTCAGTCGAAGGGGTATCAATTCTTCGCCATCACATCACTGGTTTCAAAGAACAGAGCTCCAGACGCAGAGGTCTTGAAAGTACTAGGTTTGGCAGCAACAATTTTAGCCTTTCCATTGGCGAGGATGCATGTGCAGATTCTTCAATGGCTCCTGTTCACTCAATGGTCTTAACAGGAGTTGTTAATGAACCATATGATTCTGATTACAAACTCTTGCAAGAGGGATCTTCAGTGGTGGTGGTTGACATCTCTACATGTTACAATAGGACTCCCCTTTGTACTTCCCCTCCAGCATCCATTGTGACTACGGATGTTTCCCTGATAGGGTGGGGAGGCATTTTCAGGGAAAGATTGCCTAAGGCACATGGGTGGATCAAGAGTCACATTTGCATATCAAATGTCCTAGAGATGAGTGGTACTTCTGGCGTTACAGTACTTTCAGGACTCTCTCCCTCTAGGGACAATTGCCATACAGACAGATATGTCAGTGGTCTGGTATTTGAACAGACAGGGCGGACCAAGCCTTACCCCCTTTGCTGAGAAGACCTCAGAGTTTGGCAGTGGGCTGTCATCCTTGAGCTTTGTTGGCAATGCACATCCCAGGGAAGCGTGATAGCGGACAAGCTGAGCAGGGCAATACTGTTGCCACACGAGTGGTCCCTCAAACAGGAAATTGCAGACAGGATTTTCCACAAATGGGGCCAGCCTTGCTGCAATCTTTTTGCCAGCCGCATCAATACCAAATGCAGGAGCTACTGACCCCCCCCCCCCCTGGGAGAACCCCCGAGGGATGCACTCGTACACTATTGACCCCTGGGTGGTCTCTATGCATTTCCCCCAATTCCACTGATACCCAGATCTTTGCAGAAAGCGAAGTCGCTGGGAAGGACCGTCATTCTTCTAGCCCTTCATTGGCCTCGGCAGATTGGTTTCCATTTCTTTACCATAATCTCTGAGGATCCATGGACCCTGGACCCAGTTCCAGACCACTTGACACACCCGTCAGGGGACCGCCATCCTTCCTTGCAGTCACTGAAGCTAACTGGCTGCTCCAGTTTCCTGTATAGCTAGGCTTCATAATCTTTCAGGTGACAGATTTTGTTGGCTTCCCACAAACCTTCCACCAGAAAAATGTATCTGAGTAAGTGGAAAAGATTTTCCGTTTGGGCTTTTAACAAAAACCTTGATCCTTACCAAGCTCCGTTGTCATCCATTCTAGAATTCTTGACCGAGATTTTTCACGAAGGGGCTGCAGCTGCTACCATTAAGTTAAAGTAACAGGTATTTCTAATTTACATCTAGGTATTGATGGACTGAATATTATGCAACACCACTTACCTAAGGCCTTCCTCAAAGGTACTTTTCACATGAGGACTCCAGTGAAGACTTCTTATTCCCCCTGGAGCTTGAATTTCATGCTTTTCTGTATTTCTCCCTTCGAACCAGCATCATCTTGTGAACTCAAGTTTCTGTCATGGAAAACTATGTTTTTAGTGGTCGTTACTTCTGCCAGCAGAGTGTCGGAGCTTCAGTCATTATCCATCAAGCCTCCTTATATGATTTTTCATCTTGACAAGAGTTATCCCTTAGGACTAACCCTTTTTTTGCCTAAAGTATGTTCTGAGAGAAAGTAATTGAGTTGCCCTATTTTTTTTTCTCCAACCATACAAGCAGTTTAGAATACATGCTGCACAAACTTGATGATCACAGCTTAGATATCGTCTGGACAGAACAAAAGACTTCAGAAAGACCAACTTTTTGTTTCATTCTCTGAAGCCAGGAAAGGTAGACCAGTGGCTAAAACAACCCTTTCTAAGTGGCTTTCAGATTGTATCGCCTACACTTATCTGCTAATATATCTTTGTTGCATAAAGTGAAGGTGCATTCAACCAGGGCAGTCTCTACTTCGGCCTTCCAAGCCAAGTTACCTCTTGACTATCTGTGCTGCTACCACTTGGTCTAAGCCTTACACTTTATTATCACTCATTACAAAGTAGACAAGGCCTCCAGGGACAGGGCTTCTTTTGGTTCTGTGCTCCTGAAAAATGTACTCCCGTGAGCCACCCAGGATTTAGGGCGCTAGGGACGCTACCCATCAATAAAGAATGAACGGTGAGATTGAACAACTTCACACAAGTTATGTACTCACCATAACGTTCCATACGAGTTGTTCCATCTTGCCTTCATTCTCACGTCCCTCCCTCCTTCCACCAGCTGGCTGACTGTTAACCAGGATGAAGTCAGTCTCCAGGTCATTCAATGTCTTTTCCTGTCTGGGGAGATTAGTCCTCCTACTAGGATATGGTACATGCAGCAAACAAGATCGGAGGTAATTCCAGCAATGCATCATGGGATAAGGGGCGTGGTCCCTAGCTACTGGTAGTCTTTGAGCTTTGCTAAATGGCAGTGTTTGGAGCTGTGGATTGCCTCCGAACCCATCCATGAAGAATGAAGGCGGGATGGAACATCTCACATGGAATGTTATGGTGAGTACATAACTTATCTGCTTTTCCATCTTCTCTGGTACAGTAGAAATCTTAGGTTTTCCCTATGTGCTCTGTTCTGTGAAATGTTTTAGGCAGTCTTTCAGCCAGCTTTTTCATTTTGACTTGATTTTTTGCAGTTTGTCACCATCTGTTTAAAACTTCCATGTTTTACCATCCTTTTGAGTTGATCTACTCCAGCATTTTTTAATCAGGTCTATGTGCAATTCTAGGTTACTGGAAGTCATGTCTGGAGCTTGCACTGCTTTTTGTTGAAAAGCTGCAATACTTTTCCCAAGGAGCGCTTTCCTCACCATTTGTAGCTGATTTTGTTTTGGGTCCTCCTCTACCCTGGCATGCAGGCAATGGACTCGCAATCCAGTTATTGAAATTTGCCCAGAAGTAAAAGTCTACTGGTTTTCTGTAACTTTGTTTCCACACTGGGAGGGCTAGAAGTACGCTGCTACTCTATTTGCTGTCTTCTTAGATGTCCCATCATTCCCAATCTTTTTGATAATGATGGGGAATTTGCTAGTGTATACTTTCCAACCTGATTTTTAGAATTTTGAATTGGTAGGCTAATATGTTAAAATTTGTCCTGTCAATTGTGAAAGTATGGATTATGTTTTATCTGCAGTCTCTTCTTGTGAGGAAAAATCTACTTGAAAATAACTTCTCTGGTATGGCATAGGTATGCATGACCCTGATACTACTACAGGGTTATTACCACTGCTTTTTTGATTTTGATTGGGTTTGCGTGACTGCGGTCGTAGAAATTTACAGATAAAACTGAGATTTTAAATTGATCCATGGATAGACATTTGGAACCTCTGCTGTAGAGGTGTTCAAAAACAAATGAAAGGGGCAAGCGGATCCAGGGAATCTCAAAGATTTTACAGCTGTCTTCCAAAATTTGTAAGAATTTCTCTTATCCAGTTTTGGCAAAATGCAGCTTCAATAAAATGCAGGTAAATGGATGCACAAGAAATGGGGTGTTCGAAAAAGAAATCTCAAACCATCTAAAGCCAAGAACATTCCCCACTCTAGTTGCATTTTTTTCCAAGTCTTAACATTTCTTTGGCTACATATATAGTATCCTTTATCCAGGGTTACCACAGTAAGATGAAATCTACTTTTCAGGGGGTCATTCCCCATCCTCCAAATCTAATTTTATTTTTTGTTTCCACCGGTTCTTCATTTCATGTTGCCCCAAGGAGTGGTAGAAACGGTCTCTCCCAGGTATGGAGGATTTGTATTCGGGTGCCAAAGATAGAAAATGCATGGAGACCTGTTCTGAATCTTTTTCCTAAAGCCCGTTTGTGATGGTGCTCAATTTCAAAACACTGTTACTTCACAATCTCTTACCAGCTTTTCCTTTTCCTGTTCATAGGGTGATACTAGGCTATTGGCCCGGAGCCCCTTATAAGCCCAGCCAATAGTTTCACCCATGTTCCCACAGTCTGCACCGGTTTTCCCTGTCCAGCAGGGATGAAGGTGGGATCCCAGGGGTATATTTTCTGTTTCCCATCTAAGTTCCTCTTAAAGTCTGTTTGATATGGAGAGGAAGTCTATTCCACAGATTGGAGTTTTGGGGGGACAAATCTATCCCGCCAGCAAGTTCTATTAATGTCACGGACCAAGTTGAGACCTTGCGTACCAGTTGCGTGAGTAGTTTGATTTATGGATATGCAGCAACTCCATCCGGGCAGTGAGACCGCCTTGTATACCAGACACAGGTCACCTCTGAGCAGTCTGTATGAGACTGAGTCGAGGGACAAGGCAAGGGCTTTTTAGCCAATCTGTGTAAGATAGGTGTTTTGAGAACCTGGATTTTCCTAGTCCGGTACCTCTGTGGTCTCCATCTGCTGCATGTGCTTGGCAAGGTACATGCTGAAGGGGGCATTGTTCTCTAAGGGGTCTCATAAGGGAGGTGTACAGGTATGTTATGACCTCCTTGTTCCTTGATGAAATAGCTGTACTTAAGTGGTGGGCCATGTAAAAAGCCTATATAATAGAGGCAACATTGTGGTCAAAAGTTGTGTTGCTATCACCTGAGTGCCCAAGTTCCTCACGACTGTGTATACTTGGTTCATTTAATGTGATAGTGGGGACACCATTTTCCCTAAAGGGGGATAATGTCTGTCTTGGCATTCAGTTTGAGAGCCTGCTTCTAGTCAGTCATTAGTTGGGTTAAGAACCTCTTGGAGGATGTTCACATCATTAGGAAAATGACGGTGCCCAGCTTGGTCATCAGCAAACTTGGTCAGCCCCAGACCACTGGTTTTGGCTTGCACCTCAATGTGTATCCCAAACAGAGGCCCAAACTCCAATCTGGGCGGGTGCTGGGGATGGTCCTGGTTTACTGATGGGGGGGGGGGTGAAGTTTCACTGAACTTGTCTGCCAGCAGGCTGACTATATCTGTGGCATCTGTTGTATTTTTTACCATCATTTCAGATCAGATTTGGAAGTTGCCTTTGAGATTGTGGATGTATAAGAAGGCCTTGATTGGCCACATCCACCGAAGAAAATGTGGACTCTTAAGTTAGCCTTGGGGGATTTCATCAGTGAATTTATTGGCTTGTTCAGACAGATTGCTTCCAACTTGGCACCTGCTGCTCCTTGGTCCTGGACAGCAATTTTATTTTTTCTTAGTCTGTTTATTGCTGCTGTCTCCTTGTGGAAGAGGAGTTGCTGTCTCCTTGTGGAAGAGGAGTTGCTGTCTCCTTGTGGAAGAGGAGTTGCTGTCTCCTTGTGGAAGAGGAGTTGCTGTCTCCTTGTGGAAGAGGAGTTGCTGTCTCCTTGTGGAAGAGGAGTGTGGAAGAGGAGAAGAGGTCTCCTTGTGGAAGGTGGAAGGGTTGCTGTCTCTGTGTGGAAGAGGAGTGGGAAGTCTGAAGAGGGAGTTGTTGCTGTCTCCTTGTGGAAGAGGGCTTTGTGGATTGTGGTCTTGTGGAAGCTGTCTTGTTGTCTCTTGTTGTCTCCTTGTGGAAGAGTGGAAGGGGGAAGAGGTGGAAGAGGTGAGTGTGGAAGAGCTGTCTGTGGAAGGTGTTGTCTCCTTTGCTGTCTCCTTTGTCTTGTGGTTCTTGTTGCACTTGTGGAGTGGTTCCTTGTGGAAGGAGTTGAAGTTGTGGAGAGTGAGTGTCTGGAAGAGGAAGCCGTCTTGCTGTTGGAGTTGCTGTCTCCTTGTCTCCTTGTGGAAGAGGGCTGTGGAAGAGTGGCTGTCATATTTAGTTGCTGCTATTTATGTGCTTTATGTTTTTTTCAATTATGTCAATTACATGTTGGTGATTGGTGAGGCTGATAGGATGGGAGCTATGGGAAGGGGCTGTGTGGTCTTCAGGGGGAGGGGAAGTTAGGGGAGATGGTGACTTTGATAGTGATTGCTTTATGGTTTGATCTCAAGAAGGATGTCTCTGTAGTGGTGCTATAGTGGCTACTTGCTGAATTATTTGTTGCTGTTCTCTGCACCTTGATGTCATGCTTACGTAAATATAAGGTAAAGTGCAGATGTATCAGAAGTGGGTATGAAAGTGGATTGTGAACTGGAATACTGACTGCTCTTAAGCACAACCAGACTGGCTTGCTTTGTATGCCTTGCTGCATTTGAGACCAAGGTGTTCATTGCTGTTAAAGTTCTAGTTTGTATGATATCCTTTGTCTTGGCTAATGCCTAACATGAGTTCATTTGGGGAAAAAAACTAATGATTGTGTGTTTTTTTTAAGGTGGTCGAAATGGTTATGGTGCTAAGTTGTGCAACATCTTCAGCACAAAATTTTCAGTGGAAACTGCTTGTAAAGAATACAAGAAGCAATTTAAGCAGGTATGAATTTTCAGATGTGTTAAATGTTTTACTATAAAAGTATTTCATGTTTGGATGTACTGAATAAAACTTCCTTTTCATGGTAGAATTTTCCATTGGGTATCCTCTAAATTTAGTCTAAAATTTTGACTTTAAAAAGTTGAAAGACATGAATGTATGATTTGTAAGACCTTTTCAGTAATGTGACCGTTTGCTAGAGCCTTTGCTCACAGGGCACTTAAGTGCTGATATTTGCTTGAGGCTAGTTATCCACCTCTGTTCTTTTGACTTTCACTAGTTTGCTTCTGATAAAAAGCTTTATTTTGTGCTTTTTCTGGGTCTGAAACTTATAATTTTCCAGTGATATATTTTTTTTTTTTTTTTTTTTTTTTTTTTTTTACTGGAATTGCAAGTGTAGCTGTCATATTTCTGCGCAAAATGGGACAAAATATAAACGCCACAAACTAGTGGCAGTTTGAAATTCTGATAGTATTGCTTTGAGAAATTGTCCAATTTTAGTAGGGATAGGGTAGGACTTGGCAAAATTAGATGTCCCTAAAATAGCGAGATTTGAGAATTATGCACCGAAGGTCTAACGAGATGGATTAGGTTATAGGAATGCCACTGTGTGAAGATGGATTAGGGTATAGCAAGAGGCTCAAACACTGTATACAGATTATTTTGTGACTATTGGTATATTTCTCCCTTTCACCAGCTGAAGGTTGTGCGTCAGGGCCGGCAACTCTGTATGTAAAAATCTACTGCCAATCATTAGCGGACTGGAGTTCCGCTGTGGCGACCCCTAACCGGGCAAAGCCGAAAGACACAACCAGCTGATGTGCTTTGCTGGCTATTCCCCAGCAGATGACTGGTGATGCTTACCCAGCAGAACCCCAGTTGCTGGGCTTTTAAAAGTCTTTCTTTTATGCTTCATTTTCTACTTTAAGTACTGAAAAGGCCATGGAGCTAGGAGGCAGAGGATCTTGCCCAATGAGCTTCCTGCAAGGATTCATGCAATCAAGCATGACCCCAAGTCAAGTCAGTCAAGACCAACCGTAATACAGACTTTCTCTTTAATTACTGCCAGTGTTTTGGGTAAAATCAGCACTATATTTTGTATTACAAAGTGTTCTGAGAAAGTTGTCCTTAATTGGGAATTATTTTCCTGCTTGGGTTTGCAAAATAGGTTTATCAGTTATTCTGACAGTGTATCACCTGTAAGCTTGTGCCCTATCCTCAGCCTGTTTCTGTTCCCAGCTGCACCCCTGCCGGTTAGGAACCCCAGCCCCATCACCTACTGATGAAGTGAATGCTAAAGGAGGTAAGGCCAGAAAGCTGTGATCATGCACTGAGCTGGATTTATGTGGTGTCCCCCACATGGTGACAGTCCTGTATAGGCTGACACCCCCCTTGCAAAAGGTGGTGATACTGCAATGTGTCCCAAGAATGGCTTGCCTACTCAGGCACATTCTCGGCTCTCGCTGTGAAGAGTTGAGCAGCACCCCTCCATGCTAACAAAGTGGCACTTCAGCTACTAATTCAGCACAGTGGTGCAGCGGGTAACATTGTTGCCTTACAGCAAGGGGTTCTCCAGTTCGATTCTCTGCTGGGGTACCTTCTGTGTGGAGTCTATGTCCTCCCTGCATTTGTGTGGGTTTCCTCAGTGTGCTCTGGTTTCCTCCCATGTTAGACGGTTTCTCCCCCAGGCCTCTGAAAATTGGCTTTGTTCAAAGTCTGACTTTCCAGGTAAACATTTAAATTGGTTTTGGGATGTCCATTTCAGTTTTAGATGTACTATTCAAACGGGAGTGGGCAGAGGTTAGGAGCACTGCTCCCAATGACTGCAGACATCTGTGTATTTGGTGACCCAGATAACTGGAGTCTAACATCCTAAAAGCGGCTAGTGAATAAAGCTTTGAGGGACTCCTTTGATGGGTATGAGGGTGAGATGTGTAGTGTATGATTAGCTGGTTGTGGAATAAAATTTTATCATCTTCTGGTCCTGGGGTTATGTGAGGTATTTAATGTTTTAGTTGGGTCAGAATAAGATGTTTTGGCAGATGAGCCTCCAAGAGATTCAACTGCACAACTTAAGATTAAGCATTCAGCATATACTTTTGACTACTCCATTAGGTCATTTAGATTTAACGTGTTTGCAAGTATTTGGGATTGGATGTAGGCCTTGAATTGCAAGACTGGAAGGTAAGAGCTCACCATAGCTTTACCTCCTTGAGTCATACCCATGGGGACTCTTCCCATGTTTCTAATGCATTATCCCAAGGCATTTCCAAGTGTGAGCAATTCAGTGATGAATTGTAGTAATGATTAGCTCTCCTGCTGGTATCTAGTACTTAAATATTGGCAGACTGGATTACTGTTTCGATGTTGAGCATCTAGTTAGACACAGTACAGTAAAATAAGATTGCAAGTAACTAAGACTTTAAAGCTGATATAAAATGTGCAACTCCACAGTTAAGCTCTGCAAGCCATAGACGCAACAAAACTGTCCAGTCAGCTGTCGACAGAGTGGATTGGAAGCTTCTATAATCACTACATGAGGCTACCTCTGAAAGCTTGTTACTCTTCAAAAACCCAATTGACTACTTGAAATGCTGATCATGGCACTCTTGCTATTGGTGTGGAAGTGCCACTACTGCAGGGCTTCCACCTTATAGCATTGTACATGCACATCTTTGTTCCATGGTAGACTTCAGCTTTCTTCAGATAAGCCCTCATGAAACATTCCCCACCTTCACATGTGAGCATTGTTAGAACAATCTGGGCAGTTTGGGTGGTGCAGGGGGGTTCAGCCGTGCTCTGGCAGCTGTGTAATCTTGTGTGTGCTGTTACTTCGGGTATGGTATGTGGGAATCTTACTTCATATAGTTGACTTGACATTTTGTCGACTTTCACACGATCGAGACCACATTATAGAAAGCTTTAAAATAACCCTTTTCTTCACCGTAATGCAATCTGAGTTATACTTGGGGGCTCAATCCCCCCCCCCTTCGGTGGGTTTAACTTAAGTTTCTACTTTAGTTGGCCAAGTGGTTGGTTTTCTGGAGGGAAAATGTGACATTTGGGTGTTTAACTTTCAGCAATGTGGTTTCAATAGTGTGAAAGTTGAAATGGTAAGCAGACCTGTACACCAAGTAGATCTGTTATGTGGGCTGAGTGAACAATATACAGTGCCTCATCTATGAAATCTGCGCAGATTCATCTCAGCATTTATTTTATTCCACCTTTGTTATGTTTGTACCATCAGTGTTGTAAATGCAGGCCCAAAAGTGTCTGCCTTGCTAAGGCTGCTTCCATTTACGCTTGTCCCTTGGTTAACTGCTTACAAAACGTTGAGGCTAAAAGCTTTGTTATGGAGCTAACCTAAAATACACTTGTGTCCCTCTATTTGTTGTTTTTTCCTCTTTCCTTTGAACTTTGCCAGCTGACTGTCTTGCAGATGCTGCGGATCTCAGTTCACTTTTCCATTGCTTTGCTGTCAAGTGCTGGAGTTGACTGTGGTCCCTTCTACAGTCTGATATTTCTCATTCTTGGGGTGGAGTTTAATATTTCATTTAACGCTTGCATCTCTGCTGTAAAGCCTCCAATCTAGAGGCAGAGAAGTTCAGAAAACCTTTAGGCAAGTTTTCTGTTTTTCTCCCTCATACAGTTTGTAAATATCTGTTAAGTCTGCGTGTCTGTCTGCGTGTCTGTCTGCGTGTCTGTCTGCGTGTCTGTCTGCGTGTCTGTCTGCGTGTCTGTCTGCGTGTCTGTCTGCGTGTCTGTCTGCGTGTCTGTCTGCGTGTCTGTCTGCGTGTCTGTCTGCGTGTCTGTCTGCGTGTCTGTCTGCGTGAGTTTTGTGAATGCATTACACTAGCAGGTCTAGCATTCCATTTTTAACTGTTAGCAGGCATGCCTGGCAGAATTTAAAAAAAAAAAATTGTGAAGCATTGTTTGTACCATGGATGGAGATCACCTGAGACCCATTTCACATAACCAGCAAATGCAAAGCTTTGGGTTCCCCACAGGCAAGGATAATTTCAAGTTATTTCTGTCGTTTGCCCTAATTATTCATTGCTTTTTATCCACAGCAACAGTTTGCTTGGATAGTGGCATTTTTCCTTAAGCATTTATGGTTTTTGCTTGATAGTCCTCTCCAATGCTTTCTGTTCAAGATGCACTGAACATAATTTCACAGTTTAAACAGTATTGTTCTCTCAATTACTTGTTTTCCCTTTTTATGCTCCTCAGTATCTTACTGCTAGCTGAAGGGAAAAATTTTCTATTTTTGCAGCTGTTAAAAGTAGACATTCTTGTATTGGGAGCTGTAGTCTGCTCTAGAAGGATTTTATAGGTGCATAGGTGTTTACTAGGCTAACTACCACAGGAGCCTTTTTAACCTAGCCATGCATCCCGAAGCTTACAAGTTCTGCTACCCTTGATAGGTGTAAAAAAAGGCATGAGAGGTGAAATATTTACAAGCAGGGGTCTGGGAGACTAACCATTTACAGGCTGCCTGCATCCATTATGGACGTGGGTGCCAAATCAAGATGAATTTCCTGTTCCCCATCCAGTTGGATTAGCAAGAACTCTGCTTCACAAGGATGAGGATCCTGTTCCAGAGAAGGATTGATCTCTCTACATAACTCTGTCCAGCAGGTCCTAGTTATATCACGGGCAAGGTTTAAATAGTTTTAGGTAACTCTGGTGGTTTTTTTTGTTTTGCGGTATATGTAGTAGGTCCATCAGAGTGGGGTCTGACTGTGCCTTGTATGCTAGGCTTGGAACTCCCCTCAAGCCTGTGAGTAAAGAGATATGGCCTTGAGGTGTTCTGCATAGGGCTTTGCATAAAGCTTTACTTGTGCCCTGCATCCTTTTAGGACCTTCTGTGGATATTCAGTTGTTGGATTTGCCTAGGTAGGTATATATGAAAGGGGGAGTTTTATTTAGTAATGGGTCTGATGAATGCAGAATACAGTGGAACAGTGACTTCCTTGGACCTGGATGCTGTGCCTTTGTTACACAACATAGAAAGATTTCCTCACTACTGTAGATATGTGATGGTTAAAGCCTAGAAAATTGTGTCCATAACTCCCCCGACTACTGGGTCAAATGTTAAAGGTATGTTGTCAAGATCATTACCAGGAGTCAACAACTTCCCAAAGGATACTGTTTTGCATTTCTTGGCATTTGGATTTAGTCCATGGCTCTGGAACCAGTTATTCTCAGTCCTTCCTGGAGAATGTTTGTATTGGATGACTCGGTGACTGCTCTTAAGTTTGCAGTAATCTGCAAGTTGTCAGCCAGAGGTCATTGACATTCTACGTGACTTCAGAGCAGTAAATGCCGAAAAGCAGTCCTAGGACAGATCCCTGAGGGACTTAACTTTTGACTGGCCTCTTGGTAGAGGTGAACTCTCCAATTCTAACTTCTTGGGTCCTGCCCGAGCCAGCTGGCTATCCCCTGGGTGACTTAAGGTTTTATACCCGAACTTATACCCCGAGTGGCAGATTTTGTCGTGTTTTGACCTATAAGTTCATCTGGTTGAGTAGCCAGCTTTTGAAACCAAACTGGTTTGGGTATAATGTCTGTAGGTTTCCTATGTCACTATTGGTATGTCCATGCTGATCTTTTCATGGCTTTGCATGTGATACTAGTGAGAGAAGTGTGGGTTGTTTCCAGGGTTTGTAGATGGGCCACTCAATGAGGTCTATTCTAGACAATTGGGAGCAGTAGAATACAAAATAGTCCTGCATTTATCTCCTTTGTGTAATAAAAAAAAAAAAGTTGAAGCTTGACTCTGCTCTTTACTCTTAAGTCAAAAACAGAGAAAGAAATGCAGCTTCAGTACTGCTAAGTCTGTCCTGTATTCTACAGTATTAAATGCATTCCAAGCCTTACTACTACAATTACTATTTGCTCCAGTGATTAAAAGATGTGCTATAGCTGTGTATTCAGTCTCTCCAGGAGAACTGTTTTCTTTGGGCTTCTGTCTTGGCTGTCCTGTGCCAGGTTATTCCATATCCGGCAAGTTTATTTTAATGCTGGTTCTGTTGAAATGTCCTCCCCTGCTGTCCTATGGTTGAGTGCCCACACTGCTCCCCTCCACTGGCTTAAACCGGTTACTGATCTTTAATGCATATAGGTATTAAGGCTATCAAACCAGAGCTGCAAGATGAATTCCTTTTTCTTTACTATATTAAAAATAGCTAGCCACGTATGCAATTGTCTTTGGAAGAATAAAAGTGGAAAAGGGATTAAGTAGATTGAAGGCCTAGAAATAAAAGGGCCAACACAATTAAGGGACTTCAGAAGGTCAAAAAGGTAATATGGAAGGGGGGGGGCATGGCTTAAATCAGATTAGTCTAGTCTGCTTTGTATTCAGTTGTTGCTTGGCTCACTTCAGTGAAACCAGTTTAAATGCACTTTCTATAATGCAAGTTATGCAATGTTGTCATTGTGTGCTTAACACGATTAATGTTTTCTTATGTAAATTGTTTTTCAGACCTGGATGAATAACATGTCCAAAACTAAGGAAGCAAAACTGACGCCTTTCGATGGTGATGATTTCACTTGCATCACATTTCAGCCTGATCTGTCAAAATTCAAAATGGAAGTCTTGGATAAGGACACTGTAGCACTTATGTCACGAAGAGCGTATGATATTGCTGGATCAACCAAGGGAGTCAAAGTATTCCTTAATGGAAAAAAATTGCCTGTTAGTATTTTGTCCTTTTACTTCACAGCCTTGTGAATATGATGTGTCAGAAGCAGCTTTCTCAGTTCTGGAGATAAGCCTCAGCAGTTTCAGTTTTGTTTATGCTTTTGAGTTTAATGGCTTATAGTGCCTGTCTTGGCGAACCTCTTGCTGTAGTCTAAGTATTGCTGCCCACAAAATATTTCTTCCTTGTTATTGCTTTAGGCACCATATAGCTTCTTTGGAATATTTGTAGCCCGATTGATCTAAAAATAGTCTTTAGTTCACTTGTCTTCCATCTGTGGGATTTGCTATTGGATGAATCTGCATTTACTTTGCTGCCAGTGCATTAGCACTTGCATTTGTTGCTCTGTTGGAAGCAGAGCTGCCAAGTTTAAATTTAATTCCACTGTAGAAGTCATTGCTTGTCTTGTATGCCAGTTGTGGTTGCAGACTATACTAGTTTGTAAAATAGAAGACCAAACTCCAATGCAGGAATTCACTTCAAAACAAAAAAGAACGTCAACCACAGTGCAGTTGGAGTCAGCTATAAGGCACAAACCAGGAACTGAAGCAAATAATTTTAATCCAAAAAGCACACCGACTGTGTGCTTTTTGGATTAAAATTATTTGCTTCAGTTCCTGGTTTGTGCCTTATTGCTGACTCCAACTGCACTGTGGTTGACGTTCTTTTTTGTTTTTAAGACTATACTAGTTTCACATTTTTGTTTGGTCCTACCGTATTGCTCAGAGTTGTCCCTACATCAAGTTCTGCAGGGGAAAGTGTTGCAAACTGACAGTATAGTAGTCTTAAGTTGATGAAGTGGTTGGAGGGATTCTTTAGCAGATGTTTAAGAGGCTAAAGGAAATGTAGATTTAACTTTAGGTCTGCTGTAGTTGCAGACTGGGAGTGAATTGCAGTGATGCCCTTTTTGAATAGCTTATGCATGTGAACATACTGGTAAATTATGACTGCACCATTTGTATGCAAGATGTTCTTGGCCCCATGATCTGGTTTCCTTATTTTAGGTTCTTGCTAAGCTTGTAGCTGGGGAGACTGAGAAACTTCATTTCAGTAATGGACAATGATGTGTCCCCCATTAGGCAGACTTTGTCCGCATGTGCTGTTTCTCTGGGGTGGGACTGAGAGATCCTGCAGTTTGGATACCTGCATCTCTTCACAGGTGAGACCCATATTTAGTAGTGTTATTAGTAAACGTGCTTCCTTTTCTATCTTAAAGATAATTACTTGCATGGGTGTGGAGTACAGGTCTAAAATCCATGCTAAACAGTAGTTGAGGGCATACAATTTATATAACTGGCTTGGTTAGCTTTGTCTAAGGTTCTGTTGCAGCTATAGTTTTAACTGCTGATACTTTATTTTGGGTCAGTGGAGTACCCAACAGGGAAAAGTAAAGGGGAGTGCTTCAAGAGCCAGTGAAAGAGTTGCTGGAGGGAGTTGTGAAATTTTAAGACTGACCACGCTATATTGGGATGGTAGTCCAATGTTGCCTTCATTTTTACATATGGGTTTGGAGCAGACTCCCTGCTCAGACTCTGCCATTTTTTAAGCTAGAAGACTTCTGGTTGGCTTGTGGCTAAGCAGGTATCCCATGGTGCACCAGTACAATCCCCAGATCTCGTTTGCCACGTCTACTAGTTCGGGTGTGCTTCTCTTGGCTCTGGCTAAGTCTCTTCAAATTCTTTACATTCATATCTGATTTTGCATTAGTGTTATCTTATAAGCATAGCCTTCATCTACAATTCGGAGGGCAGACAGTTATCCCACAGGATCAAGGCTCATTTTACCTGGTCTCTGTCTTCCTCTGTAGCCTTTCAAGCCAGGGTACCTGTTTATCATATTTGTGCAGCAGCTACGTGGGCTGCCCCTCACACTTTTTTTTATTACACATTATAAATTGGATTTGGCATCCAGGGGTAGAGCATTCTTTGGCTCCCCGGTACTCGGGAGTATTTTCCAGTGAGCCACTCGAGAATAAGGCGCTAGGGACTGCTGTCCCATATGTAAAAATGAAGGTGCGATTGGACTAAAGCTATGTACTCACCATAACGTTCTATGTTGGTAGTCCATCTCACCCTTCATTTTTACCAACCCGCCCTCCTGCCCCCATCCTGGAAGATCTGGAGGTAATATTCGGTTGTCTTGGTGACCCTTTAGTATTGTTTGTTTGTTAGGGGGTTTCTTTTTCTGTTTCTAGCGAGCAGCAAACAAGATCTGGGGATTGGTGCACCATGGGGGACCTGCTTAGTCACAAGCCAACCAGAAGTCTTCCAGCTTGAAAATCTGCAGAGTCTGAGCAGAGGAGCAGCTCCGAACCCATGTGTAAAAATGAAGGGGTGAGATGGACTACCAACATGAAACGTTATGGTGAGTACATAACTTCTTTAAGAACTCTGAACAGGGTGTGAGGGTAGAAAATTCTCAACAGCTGGGCTGTACAAGTTGACTTTTCTCTTTAAAAAAAACCTTGGAATGTTCTTTTTTTCACTTTTTTAAATATATGTATGTCTCATTCCTCCTTCAGTTCATGGGTAATTGACTTCTAATTCCTATGGTCAAGAAACATAAGTTTATCCCTGAACAAGTCTTTTTTTTTTTTTTTCCCTTAACTGTTTGGATTGCTTTTTCTGATTCCTTTTTAACACTGATTTCAACTCCTCCTGCAGTTTCGAGATATCTAATTTCTGTGATTCAACAAAAGATGAGCTTTGTTCTCTCAACCAGAAGTTTAATACTACAGTGCTATCTTGCCTTGCAGGGAAGCTCTGACACTAAAAATGCCAGTGCCTTCAAAACATGCATGCAGTTGTATTACTAGTCCAGATGTGCATGCATTTGTGGTAAGACCATAATCTAACTCGTGCATGCCTTTTTGGGAGGAAAGACTGAGATGGTAATGGCAGAATGTTATGGCAGCCAGATAGAAAATGTAGTGGCCTAGCAGTGGGTAGCAACCCCTCCCTTCACCATTTTGGTATTTTAGCCTTTTTTAATGTAAGGTCATTCCTCATGGGTGGGCAAACAAGATTAAGTGCTTTTTTTTTATTTTGTGCTGCCCTTTGTCAGTCCCATGAGGGTAAAATTTGAGGCACTTCCTTTCTAGCCTGGTGTGCGACCACATGGTATAATGTGGTTGGATGGGGACAAGATTTTGCAGTTACACCACTTGGGCACTGAAACAAGAAGTTAGGTATTGCCAAATGCATTGGCCACAGGTCAAGGTAGGCAGTGTAAACCATTTTGCCCCCCCATACATTGCATTGATAACCTTCTCAAAGAAGTCCACCAGGTTGAGTTGGTAAGACATGCCCTTGATTAAACTAGACTGGGTTGGGTCCATGGCTTACTGTTTCAGTTAATCATTTCCATGACATTTTCCATAGCTTTGCATATAAGACCAGTGACTCTCAGTCTGTAGATGGCCCACCTTTGTGCAGACTTGCTGCTCTCCATTCATGAGACATGAAGCCTGTTTGGAGGCTACAGTTAAAGTAGCAATTCCAGATCCTGATGGGTCATGTTTCATGTTTAAAAGTCATCCTAGGATATTGTGTTGGTCCACTGATGCACTGTTCTTGGCCTTGGATGTCATTAAGGACCTGTTCCCTAGTTACAGCAGTGGCAGTTATATTTGGTATTTCCTGAGGGAAGGTTGAGGGGGGGAGAGGGGTGAAAGTTGGAGCTGAATTTGTCAGCCAGTAGGTCTGCTGTGTCTCTCGTAGGTAGCTCCATTTACAGTGAGCTGTGCACACAATTGTGTATTGCCTTTGAGGTTGCAGACCTAGCTAAAGAATGCTTTGTAGTTTGTCCATGTCAATGCTTTGTGGTTGTCCTTGGCATGGGTGGCCAACTACCTCAAGTTTGGCTTTGGTAGACTTTTGTCCTCTGACTTCAGTTTTAGGGTGCTTTTTAACCTGCTGGCTGCTGCATAATCCTAATTTTTGCCATGATTTCCTTCCTGTTATACAGCCTTTTGATGTAATTCCACCATGGCGGGGGGGTTGTTTTCTGTGCTACTTCCCGGTGGGTACAGCTGCCTCCATGCATTTATTTATATGCTTGTTGTAGGGTCTTTGTGAACAGTTCTACATAGGCTTGAAATGTTGCCAGGTTATCACTTAACAGGAAGCCTTAGAGTAGTTCCTGAATATCCCAGTGTTAGCTGGGGGTCCAGGTTTCATTTTTACTTCCAAAACAGATGTGGTCTGACCTTGCTTAAACCCATTGTAAGTGGCTTGTAACAGTTATTTTTTATGATTATTGTGGGGAAGCAACTTTACCAACAGCAGGTGACTTTTCTGCTTTCCCAAAAAAAAAAAAAATAATCACACTACATTTACTTGGAATTCCATTGACTTTTTTTTCCCCCTCTACTGCAGATGATTGTAAAGCAGTGTTTTGTCAGTAATACTAAACGCCTTCAGTCCTCTGAGGCCTTGGGTAAGGGCTTTTTTCCAGTTGCTTTTGTAACTAGTGTGTGTAAAATTACTACAGCAGTGAGACATACAATATTGTGCAGTTATGAGAAATTGCAAATGTGATTATTTTAGTAAAAGCTTCCATCCTTTATGTTTTAAGATCTAGCACAGTTTATGCATGTTTGGGTGCATTTTCATACGTTCTTGTATATAGTTTGATATCTTTGTAGGGATTAGTTGTGACAATCTTGGTGTTGAGTCTAGGCATCCAGCATGTTCAGTCTTTAGGTCTGCTTGTGTTCCATTGGGTTTCTTGCTCAAAAAAAAATATATGGTACAGCTTTTTCCTTTGTACCTTTTGTTGCTTGCCAGTGCTGCTTGTGTAGAGGTGCCAGTAGCTGTGCTTTGGAGCGATGTGACTTGGAAGACCTGATAGCTGCTTTTTGTTAACCCAATAGGGAATGAATCTTGTTGCAGTAAGGATTTAAATCTTTATCTAGTGTTATCGTATCTTTATCTAGTGTTATCGTAAGTACCCACGCACAACTGTGACTCGTACCATTGAAGTTGGCTAAAAATGGAAAAGTGGTAATTTTGCAACAGTTTTGCATTACTGAAATAACTTTCCTTGCTTGAACACATGGGCTATGGTTTGTGATACTGCATAGCGCAAGTTTGATATGCTAACTGTAGGTCTGGTCCACTGAAAATGTTTGTATTACAAAATGAGCTAAGAGGAAGGACTGTGCATTTGTGTTGGGTTCTTACCACATTGTCATTTTTTTTATGCAGGTATCTGGATTCCGATCATATGTAGATCTGTACGTGAAGGATAAGGTAGATGAAACTGGAAATCCCCTCAAGGTGGTCTATGAAGCAGTGAATGAGCGATGGGAAGTTTGCTTAACTATGAGTGAGAAGGGCTTTCAACAAGTTAGCTTTGTTAACAGCATTGCTACGACCAAGGTAATTTAACTTGTCCATTTTCTGCCACAACAGAAAAATGACATTTTATCCTTGTAATTCAGACAATTTAGTGTGCTGGGGAAATAGTACCTTGCAATTGATAGACTTTGGCCTTTGTGCGCCAGAATAGTGTGTGCAAGAGGAAGTTGCTGCCTGTAATGATGCATGTGCAAAAAGGCATTATCTATAAATCCGTAAGTCCGATTTTTTTTTTTTTTTCTTTTTATTAAAATTGCTGTGATGGGATGGAGAGGGTATGGGTGTGGGGCGAGTGATACTTTAGCACAGTTGTGTTCGGTACAGCATTTGACATCTATTTCTCATTTTCTCATGCAGTTTGTGCATTAGCAGTAAATTTTAATACCAAAATACGATTTGAGATTTCATGTCTACAGAATTGCAGATAATTCTGTTTTGAGGAAACGAGAGGTTGCAGCAGTGTTCTACTTGAAGGACATTGTAGAAATGTGAGCCCCACCCCTCTCCATTTGTTCAGTGGCTGCTACTCTTCCCCACTTTTCTTTCTCTTGGGATTGAGAGCCAGACATAGTCAAGGTTTGAATAGATTCCTTCTGCCTGAGTGGAAAGCCTAATCAGGTCGCTTGTATTCCTAGGAGGAAAGAGCTGGGCACTAAGGTGCAAGATAGTCTGCTGGACTGGTGGACTCTGCTTTTCTCTATTGGATCTTCTAGTACTTGAAGTAGCTCATTGAAGTGGCAGTAATGTTGATGACTGAGGAGCATGGGATACATGCTTGGTAAGCCGCAACTGGTAGGGAGTATTCTACTGGCCCAGTCTCATGTTCATAGGTTGGTACTAGGCTATAAGCCCTAGAGCTTATACAAGCCTAGCCATAACAATTCCCTGGATGTTTCTTCCCACAGTATTTACTTCCGTGGACCCCTGTCTTGCAGGGTGACTGACATGATCCCCAGGGTGAATTTCCTAGCTCCCATCCAGTCATCAAGGTTCCTTTTGAAGAGTGCCAAAGAGGTTCTCTGCTTGACATGTATGGCAGTCTAGTCTGTTCCAGTGTCTGGGGAGTCTCTGGGTCAGGAATCTATCCCTCAAACATGTTTTTTGTTCATTGGGATGACTAGGTTTAGATCCTGGAGCGTGCGTCTGAGGAGTTGGGATTTCTTTAAGTGTAGCATGTCCGACAGCTCTAGGTTTGACATGGCCTTGTATGGTAAGCAGAGATTGCTTCAGAGTAGAAAATATGCAACAAAAGTATAGGTGGAGTTTTTTGGACAGTCAGCATAGGGCATCTGCTTTAGGCCTGTGATTCTTTTAGCAAGGTATTTCTGCGGCCTTTCCAGTTGCAGATGTCTTGAGAGGTACATGCCAAACTGGGCGTTGTATTCTGTAATGGGTCTAATGAGGGATGATTACAATGGGACAATGACCTTTTTTTAGGATGAAAAGCCCTTGGTGATGAGGTGTGCCACACAGGATTTCCTGACCTGTTATGGTGATGTGGTTATTGAAGGTAAGACCACTGTCCACCTGTGTCACTGTCTCATCACACTTTCGGTGTTTAGTGTACTGCCACTTATTTGGTAATTCACAGGTACGTGGTTTCCCAAAGGGGATAACTATACCTTTTGGGGAGAAAACTTGTACCCGTGAATTACCACATAGTTGGTAGTCTCAGACTGCTACATATGGGTGTTACCCATGAAGTGAACCAAAGCAGTCCCCTTCCCTGCAGGATGGGCAAAGTGACTTAATCACCCCCTGCCCTACTGCCGGAGCTCATGCCACTAAAGGAATGAGAGTTCCAGTCATAATTTGGAAGGGGGTTATATCAGTGCACCACACTATCTAAAACAAGGGCAAACTACTACTTGGGATGGTGAGTTGAATGTGTAGTAAAGCTAAGTTGGGGGGTTTTGAATGCTGGCACTGAACCTTTAGATCCTCTGTTCTGTTTTGAGTGTGTTCTAGCCACTGTGTAATCTGTTCTGCAGTCTTAATTCACAAAAACGTGCAAGGAAAGTAATTTGGCAGAAAGACAAGTGAGTTTACATCATTTTCAGTGCACCATACAGTTCCTGCTAGTATTACAGAAGTGTGTAGATGTTCCAGGAGGTGCAGTGGTACAGTGTAGTTTAAGTTCAGATGTGATGCCTTTCCATCTAGATTCAACCTCACAAGCTCCTCCTCTACTCATAATCCTTTGCTCCTCGGGACTACCTCAGGTTTTGTTTACTGCCATTCAGGATACAGGTGTAGTTGATTTGCTCCTGCCTGGGTGTATCCTTTTATTTAACTTGGTTCTTTTCTAGGACCTCTACCTTGTTTTGGGTGGAGGTATAACATAATATTTTGCAGCTTAGCATTTTGGATTAGGGTTCATTTGTTAGTGAACTTTTCCTGTAGGATTAAAGGTTTCTGATTTTTGTTTTTATCCTTTGTGTTCTTATGGCTTGTTTTGTAGTATTAGGATGGATGTGTTTAAAAAATGTGTAGAGTGGTTACAAGCTTCTCCAAGATGTGCGTGACCATTGTGTCTACTGTTTAGGGGATGCCATTTGGATTTGCCTTGATGTATCTGAGAGGGTTTTGGCACCTGTGCTGATGAGGAAAGCCAGGCTTGTTCTGAAAGGGCTTCTAGCTTGGAGACTCCTCCCCTGTATTGTAGTAGGTCGTTGAAGTCTGGATTTTCAAGAGCTCCCTTATCTGCTCAGCTGGTTCCAAATGTCCCATTACCCTTGGCTTCCCTGACAGCTTCAACTCCATCTTCGGAGCTGGTCACTTACGGCATCAATTGCGGGGAAGGCTCTTTTCCATCTCAGTGTTCCTAGACCCTTCCTGTCCAAGGGTGCTTCAGGTAGTGTTTTCACCTGAATCCTCTCTGCCTCAGATCTAAGCTTCTGTAGGTCAGATCTGGTTGTCAGAGTCCTAGTCCAGTGGGTGAGCTAAGCATCCTTTGACTTTGCTTAGTTATCCTGGTCTGGGAGTTTAGGACTTGCCGAATTAGAACAGCTGTGGTTCTTTTTACAGGTGCAGATGCAATTTGGACTCATTCCCTCTGCTTCTGGCCCTTGACAGGAAGCTTTGGCTACATTATAGTGGTTTCCATCCTTGGGCCCATCTGCTCCAAGGTTGTCTGAGATGGCTTTCTATCCTCACTGGTTAGATCAGCTGGTTTACCAAATTTTGGCGCCATCCCCACCTTGGCTTGTTTGACTCTAGTGGCGTCAGCAGGGTATCTGGGTTGTGTGATCACTTTATTGGGGTTGTCCCTCCCATTTGGGGCCTTCTACCCTGATAGTTCGGCTATGATTTTGTGTTGGTGTGGGTTATAGTGGTTGCTTTGCCAAACATGTCCTCAGGGTTTGGGAGGCCTGCTTCAGTTTCTGCCTTGGCCATGGAAAGAATGTTTTCCTGCCAGAAGGGACTATTACTAGGCTATCTACCTGGAAGTAATTATAAGCTTGGCTGCTTCAACCCAATGTAATATTGTAGAAATGTCAATATTTGCAACTGCATTTAGTGATGACTGCACATGTCCAGGAGGGTTGTGGATGCTGTTCTGGTAAGAATTTAGTGCCCCAACCACTCATCCAGATTCCTCTTTAACAGTGTCAGAGGTGCTGTGTTTCACATGAATTAGTAGCCTGTTCCAGAGATGTCAGTTGCTGGGACATCTGTCACTCCAGCATGTCCTATACAAGTTGCAGGCCATGTTTAACTTCCTGGAGCGAGTAGCCTAGACCTATTTGATTCATGGATATGCAGTAGGTTTTTTAGGTTTTGGGGGGGGGTGTTCTGTAGGCCAAGCATACTTCTCCCCTAATAAGTCCTATGCAATACTGAGTATAGTGGTTGTGCCTTCCTCTACTGCCAAAACCCCGTCTTGCAAGGAGCTGTAAGATTTCGGGGTTGGCCCATCCATGTCCTGGGTGGTTCTTCCTCTTGGCTGTTTTTGACCTGGTGTTCCAGAAAGCATGGAAAGAGCTTGATATGATGGAATCTGTCCATTAAGAGAGTAAGGGTCCAGTTGTGGTGGCAGCAGCCACTGAAAAGCATCTCCTGAAGAGTTCCTTGGTTCATTCCCCCAAATAGGGGATTTCAGGTGTTGGTCCAGTTTTCTTGTACTGCAGCCACCTTTGCACTGAGCTTTGAACTGTCTAACTCACTTTACTTGGTGTGACATTATGTTGGAAGTGTCAGTGGTAATTAAGACTTGGTAGAGTCTGGAGTCTTAGATTTTGCCCAGTGGACATTTGAGCCTCCAATCTATTGCTAATGTGTCCATGCATTTGCTGTCTAATATGGCTGGTGGAATTTCCTGAGCTTCTCATTCTGGCATTGTCAGGTGTCACCATGCTTTGATGCAGCTGTTTAATTTTGCAGACTGTTTCAAGGTGTCCAGTATTAACTTCCTCCTTCGGCTCCTCTTTCTTTGGGCCCAAGGTTAAGGACACCCTGACAAAGTGATGAAGGTTAAGGACACCCTGACTAGAGGTGAGCAGGAGGGGAAAGACTGTTTGTCTGGGAGTATGTCTTGCAATATTCTTTCTCTAGGAACTAGAAAGGGGGCTGCTTTTTAACAGGAAGAAGCAGTAGTAGTTGGAAGCTTCTGAGGACATTTCCCTGCTTTAGAGACTGTAACCATAGTGGATAAAGTCTCCACAGCAGGGGTTAGAATGAGTTTTTGCTGTAGTTGCTAGGGGATCCCTTTTCATTGGCTCTGAAGGGTTGTTGGACTGTCTCTGAAGACATTCAGGGGGTGGTAGTGGGCTGTACACTCCAACTTGAGGGCATCACCTTGGGTGCATGGGTGTTTAATCTATCCATTGGTTATATAGGTCATTTTTGGGTATTCAAAATTTAAAACTCCATCTCCAAGATGCACCACTCCCCCCCCCCCCCCCCCAAAGAAGATGGGAACATTGAAATCTAGAAGTTTGATATCAGAGAGGTCCTACCAGATGAATAGACCTCAGATCAGCATTTAAGATTATTTTTGTTTTTGGTTCCAAAGAATTAAGGACCCAAGGCCAATTTTGGTTTTGAGTGGGTTAAACTGCTTTGCCAAGCGGATCAAATTCTGGATGGCCATTGTGCAGTCCATTTTGCCTCTTGTGGGGGGGGGGGGTAATTTTTGCATACTCAATCAAAATTGAGTCCCCATATAAAGAGTGAAGTGATCCGGGAAGCTTCTGCACTTCTGGCTGAGAGCGCTGCTCTTGAGTGTTTTCACTCCTCGCCAGAGTGGTGGTCAGTATAGCAGTATTGGCAGCCTGCCTCAGGCTGCAGGGTATTTCAGATTCATCCTTACCTGGATGATTGGCTCCTCACTGCCTCCACAAGGGCATCATTGAGTGCTGGAGACTCCTTACTCCAGCTGTGCAGCTCAGTAGGAATCTCAACCGTCTACTAAAAATCTAGTTGTCTTCTGTGCAGTTGGTAGGTTGCTGCTTGGATGCAGTTTCTTTGATTGCAAGGCTGCCAGTCTCCATATTGTCTGCTTTGTGGGGTCTTGTTTTTTTCTTTGCTCTTGCCCAAAACTTCTGGCTTATCCTGTTCTCAAGCTGTTGGGACAGATGGCTGCCATTTATTTGGCTCCCCATATGTGGTACTATGAGGGCTCAAAGGGAGGACTGTCCAAAGGACCTGGTCTGACACTGAGGCCAGTCTTCACGTCAGTGTCTTTGAGGTGAGGGTCCTTGCGTTGCAGGTTTTTCAGGGCATTTTTCCCAGGGGTGCAATTTGCAGACATGTCTGTTACGGTACCTGAACAAATGGGGGGGGGGGGTGATCTCTTCTTCGCACAGTGCACAACCTGGGCAGATCCAACATATTGGCAAACAATTTTGAGTAGGAACATTCCTTCTGTACGAGTGGTCCCTTAATGAGTGTCTGCTTGGATTTTTTTATGCTGGGTGCTCTGTTGCAGTCTGTTCTCATCTCCTTTAAAATACCAAGTGCAGCAGCTGTTATGCCTTGGTTCTTCCTTTGGGATAATCACCCATGAATCCTTTCCTGTATGCCCATCTCCCAGCTCTGCTGATAGTTTCTTCAGAACGCATCCAATTGCAAAGTGACTGTAATTCTCATTACCCCCTTTGGCCCAGTCAGATGTGGTTCCCCTTCCTTTGGCCTCTTCTGAAATATCCTTTTTGCATCTTGGATACCATTTCAAATCTAATCTCGCCTGGCTCTTCTGGACATGCTCACTCAAGTCAACCGCATGGTTCCTCCATTTCCCTTTATGGCCTGAAATTCCTAACTTTGATAGTGGCGCATATCATCTTTCCCTCATATTGACTGTGCATTGCATTTGTTCCAGTTAATGCAAATGTTTTGCTTTTTGGGGCTTCCTTGAAGGGGTTGAATCCCTTTTCAGCCCTCCCAGAGGTTATTTTTGACTTCTGGTGGAGTTTTACACTCACTGTAGTTATTCTATTAAGGTGCAGTTGGCAGCCATTTCTAACTTCCACTTTGGTATGGTTTGGAAATGTGCCTTTAGCAGATTTCAGAATTTCAAAAGGTCGTCTTTAAGTGTGCCCTTTTCATTACATCCTGTGGCTCGGGACCCTGTCCCTCCGTGGGACTTGCCTTTCATGCTCCAGGTGTTGGTTGCACCACCCTGTGAGACTTCTGCTGTGGTTGACTTGAATTTTTATCTTGGAAAACTTTTTATTCTTGGTGACGCTCCTGCCAAGGTGGTGTCCGAGCAGAAAGCACTCTCGCTGGTACCACCATACTTATCCTTTATAAGGATAGGGTTTCTCTGCTCATGGATCAGTTTCTTCCTAAGATGACTAGGGAGAAAAATTAATCACTTGCATTCACTTACCAGTGTTTTTCCTTAATTTTCAACAAGGGGGAATACTACTTGTGTTGTCTGGATCCATGTATAGCAGCCATGTTCCAAGAGTGTGGGTGGGTATGGTGTTCCACTACAAATTGGGTATTCAGTCAAGGTCCAGAGCTGCTTTTAGTTCCTCTATATAGCACAAAATTCCATGAGACCACCCTAGGGTTTTACTTGGCTGGGAACTCTATCCCAGATGCTGAATCCTGATTGAAAATCTGATATGAAAAGATATGTGCTTACTATAACTGGATCCATATTCTCATTTTGTCTGGTTTAACCAACCATCTGATAACGTTAATCCTCGTTCATTCCTTATGCCTGGGTTATTGGTTCCGATCTTGAAACCGAGCCGGCCATCTTCCAAGCTCGCAACAGCCACAAACCCTTGAGCTAAAACCTTACCCATAAATTCCCCTGTTACCCCAGATTTAGTTTGTTGCATCGCCATTCAGTCGTATCAAGCCAATTCTCTTGAGCTAAGTAACTTTGATAATACATTATCATATTGCAGTTACTCTGTTCTAAATTTGTTAAATAGTTCTACTACCCTATCGCATCTAGCAACTGTTTTTTCTAGCCTTTCTTAACGTGAGGTAACTCTTTTACCATAGTTGGTAAAGTCTTTCCTGCTTTACCTTCGGGTATTTCTTGTACCATTGTTGGTACCTTCTTCCTTCCTCCTATCGTGGCAGCGAAAAAAGGTGGTCCAGGATTTAAAATATGTAGATTGTGGGCATAAATTACCTATTTCAGATGCACATGCGTTGTTTGCTATTTGGGTGTGCCTAACTTGACTGTTGACCCGCCTTGCGGGATTTGTGCTAATTTTTCTAACAGGACTTGTGGAAAGGAAAAATAAACTGATTTTAAAGGGTCTACTTAAAGGACCACTACATGATTCTGAACATGTCTCCTCATTTTGTATGGGTGTTTCTCCCTTATCTTTTGATTCTGTCACTGTATAAAATGTTATTACTGCTGGTGAAAATCATAACTTTGACTATTTTTCATCAGCCATCCTATATGGGTCTCCATTACTGCCAGCCATCTTCCAACTAGTAACCATCTCATGGTGTTGCTTAGAATGTACGGGCACTGCAATGCTTTGATAACACCCCTTGTTTTCCCCTGTTTTACTGCTGAAGTACTGCCCCCTCCAGTCCTTTTTCCCTGGAAACACCTCTTTAAATTATGTATACAGAAGAGCCTTCAACCCGTCCTCTTCATGCAGTAAAAACAGGATGGGGTTTGCATATCTGCAAGCTGTCGCATTACAGAACATTAATACTTTAGACATACAGGGCATCCCACGTTCACCTTACTGCAACAAAACCTCACTCGAGCTGTTGTCCTTACATTCTTGTGCTCCACCCCTGACTGTTTTAACTAAGAACTAGGAACTAGAAATAGGTTTCCCATAGGAAACCAACAGTACACTATTTTTGTTCCACTATATGGAACATGCTGCTGGCATTTTGTAGCTTTCTGATGTTACTGCTTTGTAGAGCATGCCAGAGTTTTCCTCACTTGTCTCATTACGTTTTGATTTTGCATTTTAGTAACGTCCGACATTCAAGTTTTCTACTTAAAAAAAAAAAAAAAAAAATCATGCGAAGCATGATCTGTTGGCCTTAATGTAGAGTCTTCCTTTTATAATCACTAAATATTCTGATTTTTTTTTTTTACAGCGAGAAGTTAATAGCTGTTCAGTGGGAGTATCTGCTTCAGTTTAGTTACCGTAACCGTGAGTAGTACGCAGTTGCGTTAACTAACTTTAACAAGGTAGTATCTGCTGCACTCATGATTATTTTCGTTAACTGTTTTATCATTTAAAGTTTAAAAAATGCAAAGCACCATATGCACACAGCAGTGTTATGCATTTAGACAAAACCAAAATAAGCACAGATTACTGGGCAAATTCAAAATCTGTTGCAAGGAAGGCGTACAAGTTGGTCAGTGCTGTTTTTTTATAACTCCAGAATCTTGACATAAATTGAACTGAACTTTGTGTATGTAGATGGAATTCAGTGCTTTCAAAGAAACCCTACTGTAACTAGCCATCTCACAGATCTTGTATGTGTTGTAATTGGTGATGGGATTGCAGGGTGTAATGTGCTAATGGCTTGTATTTTATTATGCAAGTGCCAGTTTGCACACGTTAAAGATCACCACTTGTGAAGGTTCATTTAACTAATTTTCTAAAGCAGTGGCCCCCTGATGAGACCTCTTTGTTTCCTGCTTTGACATCTGAAAGGCTGCATAATAGTTTATAGCTAGATCATCCCTGCAGTTGATGTACAATTTGATTTTGATGCTATTGAAAACTATTTTTGATAGCAGATGTTGACTTGCTTAGTCCTGAAAATGTCACAAGGCATAATTTCTGGTGTTCATGTGGGAAACTCCCCCTCTTCCCACTTCTGTTAATCTCCCAACTCAGAGTTCCCAACACCTTAGATAGTCTGCGTAGATTTAGAACTTTCAGTTTTTTATTTTATGCTAATAAAGCCTCAGTTTTCTAAGGACCTGCTTAAACCATGAAAGAAACTGTAAATGTTAGGTAGATGCATCACTTCCAATGACCCAGCAATATGTTACAATACTCTTTTTGGCAATGCATCTTCTGCAGCTCTCTAGAAATATTTGGAGGCATTCATAGATAATTAGCAGAGTTTGCCATGCCACAAAGTCAAACGAGTGGTGTCCATTAGAATTTGCATGTGCAAGCAGGTGGTCATAGATGGAAGTGAAGACACTCGTTCCAGTTCTATGTGCCAGTGAGACTATTCAGTCACCCAAGTTGTCATACAGGGTATGTCGCATCTGCATTGCCTTGATGGTGACATCTACCTTTGTGTGGATGACTGCCATTCACATCAGTTAAGTAATACCCATTGTGACACCAATTGCAAGCAATTGGCTGGAGGCAGCATTCTGACAGCCAATGGCCCACCATTCATAACCCCCATTTGTGTGATTTTTAGAAGTTGCCATTACATACTGCAGGAGCATGAGCAACCATCTATTTGGTAGTTCATGGGAAATGGATTTTTCCAATGGAGATGGCAACACAGTTTTTGACATTAAGCTTAAGTTGGTAGTCTGACTTGGAGTCTGCTACTTTCACACTGCGGGTTCTATCTGTGAACCAGTTTGCAACCCACCTAGTGATATAGGGGTTGATGCCTAGCTTAGTGAGTTTTTCTAGGATTCCTGTGTGGGGAACAGTATCAAGGCCTTGGCCAGATCAAGGTAGGCTGTATGAACCACATTGCCTTCATCCACAGCCCTGGTGACTGAAAGAAGTCGACCAAGTTGAACATGCATGATCTGCCCTTCACAAAACCAAACTGTGGGATCCAGAGTTTGGAGGTTCTCTATATCCTTAGTTAGGTCCCCATGATTCATTCCATAGCTTTGCATATCAGACTTGTCAGGGTCATGGGGCAAAAGTTCCCAGGGTCTGTAGTTGCTCTTTCTTTGTAAAGAGGGATGACTGTAGCAGTGCGCCGTTCAGTAGGGACCAAGCCTGAGGAGACTGAAAAGGGCACACACATGAACTACAAAGTGAAATAGCACTTCATGTAGAACACAGCCAGGGATATCGTCGTGTCCCACAAGGTGTATTCTTGGCCTTGGGCAGTGCTGTTTCAACCTGTGCAGCAGTAATGCTGGGTGCCTGGCAATCTACTAGTATTGTGATTGGTCCTTTGATGGGGGAGAGGGGTGAAGTTGGCATGGAATCTGTCAGTATATTGGGAATATCTGTTAGCTTGGTATAGGAGGTACCATTGCGCAGTAGCTCAAAGCAAATCTGGGTATTGCCGTTGAGTTTCTTTACATAACTATAGAAGGCCTTGTGGTTGTCTTTACTATCTGCTGCAATTCTGCATTCAGCTTTAGAGGTTTTGATGAGGGATCTCAACTTGGGCTGATAAGGGATTTTTTTCCAGTCTTGGGAGTTCCTAATTCTTTTGAGTTTTTTTTTATGGCAGGGGACCACCGGGTTGGCTTCCTTTTTTTTGGAGGAGCGCGCCTTGGTTCTATTGGGTATGGTGAGATCCATGCGTTTGTGTATGTGTTCATACAGTGCATTGGTGTATGATTTAGCGGTCATGCAACTATTCATTTGCATGGGTGCTGTGATGTTGGTCACCTCTGTTTTTAGGAGCCCAAAGTTAGCTTTGGAGAAGTTTTTCATGGTGGTTACCTTTGCTAGAGTGGGGTTGGGGGGTGAAGGGATGTGGTTTCCAAGGTGATTAGTTTTGTGGTCTGATCTAACCAGGGAGGAGTTGACTGTTGGTGTAGAGAAATGGTCGCCCATGTTAGTAATGAGTAAGTCACTGATGTTGCTCCCTCTAGTGGGGCTATATTAAAACATTTCATAAATGTTTACAGTATTAAATCGAATATACATACAAATCATGTGAGCAGTTTTTGTATTCCAGTGAGCTTGGATAGTTAAGGCACTATGTAATCAATATTTTAATGCTTTGGGTACTGAACCCCATTTTGTATACAAGAAACAGTGAAACTTGAAGTTGTTTTAACATGACAAAAATACTTGCCTATCATAAACAGGGCAAAGGGTATCTGTCAGTGCGGAGGATTTATTTAATGTTTTATAGATTTTGCCAATTTTAATAAACACGAAGATCATACCTATGGCAGTTTATACAGTATACGGTTGTAACAGGTGTGAGATTTATGTGGATAGGTGCTTAACATCCAGGATTTCCAGGACTCCGCTGAAAACGGGCACTTATTGTCCAGTCAGACTATCCTGACAAATGTTAAATAAAAATAAAACGTGCATTTTTGAGGTTGGAAAGGAAATGCAAGATTTGCAAGCAGGATTCAAGAGCACATATTGGCTATTTAAAAAAAAAAAAAAATGACAATGTTAATGCTGTTTTCAAATATAATTTGGAAGTTCTGTTTTTCATCATCGTAGATTGTGTAATACTGGGGTAGATGACTTTTAATTGAGGAAATGCATTGGCAGATGTTCTTCATCTCACATTGCTGCAGTCCTTACATATGGGTAGTCCGCTGTCCTCGGTTGGCCCGAATACCAAAGTATTAGGCTGACGTCGGTCACGGCGCTTAAAACTGACATCAGGACGTCAGGGTACAAAAGCGCATGACCGACATCATATCCTCAGTCTTTTTTGCCGCATGGTCCGATGCAGAAGCAGCGTTGCAAGTGCCGTTCGGCGTTCTGAAATTTTTTCAGTTCGGAGTTTCAGACCGAATCCAAGTTGGCTAAGTACCCCGTTGGGGAATATTTTGTGTTTTTCTTGCCTCAGTGTATTACCGGATGTCAGAAAAACTGTATTTCTTGTGGGAAGCAGATACCGCATAGGGATTATCATTCTTTGTGCATTCCTTGTTTGGGGCCTGAGCACGACGTTGTCGGGTGTCGCTTTTGTGCTAGGTTCAATAAGCGCACTATTAAGCGAAGGTTAGATTGTGCTAGGCTGGTCTTTGGTAAGCGGTGCAATTATAATATGCCGTCGGACTCTCCGGCGCCCGCTTCTGCGAAGAAGCGCAAAGACAAAACAGTTAAACCCAGGCAAGATGAGTCGTCCGTTCCGGACGCCGGTTCTTTAGAGGCTTCAGTGGAACCGGTGGTTCCGACTGAGACTTCTCTGGAGTCTCAGGGGGAGACTTTGATTTTGCAGGATGTGGCCTCTCAAGAGGCAGGTCAGGCTGAAGGGGCTTCTCAGGTTACTGTACTCCCCTCCCTTCCTAGGGTGGTTAGGCCCTCTCCTTCTGTTTCCAAGGCTTCCCCCAGAGGCAGGCCAGGTTTAGCTTCTGTTGGTGTCACTCCTAGTTCAGCAGGGTCTATGCCTAAGAAGCACATGCTTAAAATGGCAGAAGATTTGATTAATCTGATTAGAGGTTCTTTGCCCCCTCCTGATAAGAGGCCTAGGGTGGAGCCAGAGTTGGGAAGTTTTGAGCAGGCTTCGGATGTTTCAGAGTCTTGACTGAAGACTTGCAGGAGTACTCTCCTTATTCTGATTCTGATGCAGATGATTCCACTCCTTCTGCTTCTCCTCCAGAGGATTTTTCTTTTTCAGAGACACTTCATTCTATGAGGGAACATTTTAAGTGGGAAGGTCAGGACTTCTCTGATTCTCGGAAAAGGCTTGGGGAATTTTTGCTTTTACCCCAACATAGGCCCTTTGCTATACCCCCTGTTCTGGATGTTGTGGAAGATGTGTTTTCAGAGGCTTCACTTAATCCTGATTCTCTGCCTCCTGCGCCTGTTAAACCGGATAGGTATTACAGGGTGCCTGAGGCTCATAAATATCTTTATAAGAGTCCTAGGGCGGACCCAGAAACTATTAGTCAGGGACCTAAGGGTGTCAAGGCCTCTGTTGTAAAAAATCCGGTTCCTCTAGATAGAGGCCAGAGCTTTGGATAGATGGGGAAAGAAGGTATATACATCTTCTACCTTAGCTATGAGGGCTTTGAATTGCCAGTTTCATATGTTGAAATATCAAAACTTTCTTCTTTCTCAATTGAAGTCTAAGGTGGATGCTCTGGCGGAAGGCATTGAGTGTAAAGAATTACAAGATTTGGTGCATGTCTCTGAAAAGGTGGGTAAGCATTCATTACAATGTGGTTTTGATGCTGTGCAGGCCTCGTCTAGGGTGGCTGCCACTGGTTCAGTTCTTCGCAGGCACGCCTGGCTGAAGGATCAGAATTTATCTGACCATGTTAAGACAAGGATTTTGGATGCTCCTTTGCAGTCTGATGTGTTTGGTTCACCTGTGGAGTCAGTCTTGAAGAAAATGGAAGACAAGGCTAAGTCTATGCAGGCTGTTAAAGAGTTTTTGCAAGTTCAGCCTCCGAAGTTTAGTAGGAATTGGCCTGCTAAGTGGTGGATGTATCCTTCTTATGATTCTCAGTCTAGGGGTAGATCTAGACGTGGTAGGGGCAGAGCTCAGAGTTCTTTCAGACCTAGAACAGGGAGTTCACCTGCACAATCTTCGGGTGAGGGCAGGGGCCAGTCCTTTCGTTAACAGGCCCAATGACCTACTTTTTCAGCTGCCAGATCCTTCTTGCCTGGCAGCACCTTTGGGAGGAAGGTTGGCACTCTTCAAGGAAAATTGGAATTTGATTACCCAAGACAAATGGGTATTGGATATCATACACCAAGGTTACAAATTTTATTTCCATACCTTGCCTCCTTTCAAAGGCATGCCAGACGTTCCTCCTCCGCAAAGACTAGAGGCTCACAAACAAATTTCTCTACTACTTCAAATAGGGGCCATACAACCTGTCCCTCTGCCAGAAGTGGGCCTAGGATTTTATTCTCGCCGGTTTCTAGTACCAAAGAAAGGGAACACGTGGAGACCAATTTTGGATTTATCGATCCTCAACACATATCTGGACATTCCCAAGTTCAAAATGTTGACGTTACAACAGCTTTTACCTCTGCTGGGCAAAGATCACTGGATGGTGACTCTGGATCTCAAGGAGGCTTACCTTCATGTTCCTATCAGGCTCAGTTGCAGGAAGTATCTGCGTTTTCGGGCTGGGACTTTTCATTATCAGTTCTCTGCGTTGCCCTTTGGCTTATCTACTGCGCCCAGAGTGTTCACGAAGGTTCTGGCTCCAGTGGTAGCTTTCTTCAGGCTAAGAGGAATACAAATCTATCCTTATTTGGACGATTGCCTGATTCTGGCCCAAGGAAAGGACGAACTTCTTCATTTACAGTATGTGATGGCAGTGTTAAGATGCCTGGGGTATTCTGTGAACGAAATAAAGTCCAGTCTAGTACCCTCTCAGGACATGTGCTTTCTGGGTGTGAGACTGAATACAGCATCCCAGATGGCCTTTTTGACCCCGGACAAACAAAAGAATCTTTCCCTTTACTTCCACCAATTGTCTAGTCAGTCCAGGCTGACTGCAAGGACAGTCCTTCAAGCCTTGGGGTTCATGGCATCTTGTATTCTGGTACTTCCCAATGCCAAACTGCATATGAGGAAGCTACAATGGTATCTCAAAAATGTATGGGCCAGCACTGCCAAGATTTGGACACTGTCATTCAGATAATACCTTGCATTCAAAAGGAATTTTTGTGGTGGGCTCAGGAATGTCACCTAAACAAGGGACTCTCTGTGACCCGACCAGAGGCGAGTCAGATTTTAACGACAGATGCCTCAGACAAAGCTTGGGGAGCTCATCTAAATGGAAAATGGGTACAAGACACGTGGCCTGCCAGACTTCAACATTTACATATCAACTTGAAGGAGATGTTAGCAGTCCAATTTGCATTGATAGCTTTCAAGGATTTACTTCTTCCAGGGCAGGTGTTGATTCAAACAGACAACACAACTGTCATGTGGTACATCAACAAGCAAGGGGGGACGCATTCATATCCTCTATGCAGACAAGCAATGATTTTGTGGGAGACTGCTCTCAGTTTACAGCTAAATCTTCAGGCAAGGTTTCTGCCAGGAGCACAGAACTCCTTAGCAGATGTGTTGAGCAGACAAATTATGGATCCCCACGAGTGGAAATTGGATCCTAATGTATTTCAGAAATTGACAGTGTTATGGGGAACGCCAGACATAGATCTGTTCGCTTCTCCACTGAATTACCAGCTGCCAAAGTTTTGCACAAAAAGGTTTCATCCCACAGCTTGGAAAGTGGATGCTCTCTCATTCAATTGGAGCAATCTTCACGTGTATGCCTTTCCACCTCTGCCTCTCCTCCCAAAGGTACTCCTGAAGGTCAGACAGGACAAGCCAAACATGATTTTAATAGCTCCGGATTGGCCTCGACAGCACTGGTACCCATTACTGAGAAGTCTGGTACGGGAGCCTCCATGGCCTTTGCCTTCGATTCCTCACCTGCTATCTCAGGAAAACAGTCATTTACTCAATGTCAAACTTCACTCTACATCTAACAGCCTGGCATATTCTGTTTTAAACCCTGGAGGGTCTCTGCTTCCACAACAAGTTTTGAATGTTATTTTGGAGGCCAGAAGACCTAGTACAAGGAAAGTTTACGCAGATAAATGGAGGAGATTTTTATTTTGGAGTACAGCAAAGGACTTTGATGTTTCTAAACCTAATTTAAGTGTTGCTCTTCAATACCTTACTGAGTTATTGGACAAAGGTTTGTCCTCTATAAAGGTTCATGCTGCAGCGATTTCTGCTCATTATGACTGTGACCCACCATTATTTTCTCATCCTTTGTTTAAGCAATTCCTTAGAGGGGCAAAGAATATAAGACCCCCACGTAGAGCTCCTACTCCTGCTTGGGATCTCAATTTTGTGTTGGAGAAAACTCACTCTACAACCTTTTGAGCCTGCAGCAACTGCAGAGTTGAAATATTTATCATGGAAGACTGCTTTTTTGTTGGCCATTACCTCTGCGAGAAGGGTTTCTGAATTACAGGCCCTTATGGCGGTTGAGCCTTTCTTAATTTTCCACAAGGATAGGGTGTCTTTGCGTACTAACCCTTCTTTTATGCCTAAAGTGGTTTCTAGTGTGGCTTTAAACCAAACTATTCATTTGCCTACTTTTTATGCAAACCCCCAAAATAAAGGGGAGAGGATTTTGCACACTTTGGATATACACAGACAGTTACGATATTTGAGCAGAACTAAAGGGTTCAGGCAGTCTCAGCAGTTGTTTGTTTCTTTTGCTTTGGGTTCTCAGGGCAAACCTGTTTCAAAACAAACTATTTCTAAGTGGATTGGTTTTTGTATTGCTTTCTGTTATTCCCATCATGGTAAGGAGATTCCAGCTGGGATTAGGCCTCATTCCACTAGGGCTACTGCCACTTCTACAGCTTTTTAAGGGGTGGCTACTAAAGATATTTTGGAAGCAGCTACTTGGAGTTCAGTGCATACTTTCTCTAAGCATTACCACCTTCCACTTTACTCTAAATCTAGGGCTGGATTTGCCACTGCAATTTTACAGGGCATTTTGGCAGCCCCTAATGCTTTATAGTTTTGCCATCCTCCCTTACCTCTGCTTTGGGATTCTACCCATATGTAAGGACTGCAGCAATGTGAGATGAAGAACATAGTACAGTTTAGTACCTACCATAAATGTAGATGTTCGAAGATCCACATTGCTGCAGTCCAATTACCTCCCTCCTTCCCTCTGTAGTGAGAGGTGGTGGTGTGGTTTGGGTTGTACATATTGTAAATATGGTTAGTGCAGGGGTGGTTGGTTATTTTTTGCTGTTTTTTGGCTTTGGCCTTTCTTGTTAGGGCCTTCTGACATCTGGGGCAAGAAAAGACTGAGGATATGACGTCGGTCATGCGCTTTTGTACCCTGACGTCCTGATGTCAGTTTTAAGCGCCGTGACCGACGTCAGCCTAATACTTTGGTATTCGGGCCGGCCGAGGACCGCGGACTACCCATATGTAAGGACTGCAGCAATGTGGATCTTCGAACATCTACATTTATGGTAGGTACAAAACTGTACTTTATTGGCAGTCAGTCCCTGGTCTCTGACGCAATGGATATCAAATGTATTTTTTCATCTTTACTTGCAACGTGAATTTCATCATTTATAGCTTTGGATTTTATTGTGTTGCAGTTCCATAAATTTGCTTATTTGTAGTTATTTAATCCATAAGTTTTAAGACATGTGACTTTTTGATAACCTTTAATTGTGTAATGCTTGGTATTTCATTTGGATGTTCTGGTGATTATAGAATGAAAGTTGTTAATTTTCTTAATACATTTATAGTCTTGGACAAATGTCTTTATTTTTGAGTTGGACTTTTCATTCTTGCTCTCTGAAACATACTTTTATTGGATTACAGAGATTTCTTGATTTTTGTGAATACTCACTCCCTAGTGCAGATTGCCCTTGCCTCCAACTAGGTATTAACCCTCTTAGCCTTATATTTACAACTGCTTAGCCACATGTTCCAAACCCCTTGTCTCGATCTTGTTAAATTCAGGTCATCCTGCTGATACCTTCACCCTCATTAAAAGCCTTCCTATTCAAAATAATAGTACAAACTTTTGAAATCTTTCTAAAGCCATCTTATTACTAATATTGTGGACAAGCATAACTGGAATATGCAATGCAAAAGAACCAAATTTGTCTTAAGAGTTTAAGAACAGAATTACTCCAAACCACAGCACTCAATTGACTCACCTATGTGAATATTTGGGTAGAGTACTTTTATTTGTAACCAGAACATGAACTTCTTTGTCAGAACTGAATGCAAATAATGACAAATGTTAATACTCCAGAGATATAATCACATGACAAACACCAAAAGCAGTGCCTGCAAAACGATACATATTTATCTATAAAATATAAATCATTGCCAGCTAGGAAATAAACTTTTGAAGTGAGCAGATTAACAACTTATTATTTTTAGACACTGCTATTGGTGTTTTAGCACCATAATCAAGCACATTACTTAAACACAAAAGCACTGTGAGTGGTCTATCTTGGAAGCTTTACCAACTTGAAATAGGACAAGACTGCTTGCAGTGTTTGGTGTGATTAACACCATAACATGATCAGCACAATTAGCAAGAAGTTAATTGGGGGATGCTACTAGTAACATTACTTGGGTTACATGGGGCTGAACGATAAACCAAGGTTTAGCTAAGTGCCCTCCTATTTAGCATTTTCTTTTCAGAGATAAAATTGCCGATACAAAATTTAGGGATAACCAGGTTTGTGGACAATATGGCCAGTTGTGGACAGTGAAGCACCCATCTACTGTGCCCTTTCTAATTAGGGATAGATATTCTGCATTTATTTTAGAAATAGAGAATTTTCCTGTAAAAGCTGTAATGGCTGTGTATATGTATACCTTGACCCTGTCTAAAGCTGCAAGCCAGTACCCTCCCATATGTGTTGCAAACCTGACCACTCCATTTATCTTGAAGACAATGATTTTACTGCAGCGAGGACCTATACGGAGACTAATTTATTCCCATAAAGTAAACTCATTGCTGCTCATAAACTGTCTGTGTACAAATATCTGCTTCTTATGTTCTTGCTTAATCTCGTTTATGTATTATGTTATGCTGGATATATTTATCCAATTTCTCATTAAACTATCATGATTTCTTATTAATGGTACAATATTTGGAGCTTCTCTCCACAGATCTTTGCTTGAAAAAGGAGTTCATGCCAAACCCAGCTAGACTATCCCATTAAAGAAAAATAGATCATATCATACTTTAACCTACTATGACAACTTCCAACAACTCCTTTCTATACTCTTACTTGGTGTGTTTGCTGTACTAGCCACTGATGAATGTAACCAAATGACTTGCTATGTCCTTTCCAACAACATTGTTCTCCTTTATTGCATGTTTACTTTTTGCACCTTTCTTGGCCTTGAAACTGTACCTTAACTTTTTGACTCTAATGTACTTTATCAACGTGTGTATTGTATTTACTCAATGTTTGTGGAGCTTTTCTCCTTGGGTCTCTGCTGACGAAGGGATCCATGCTTAGTCAGACTTTCCTGGTAAAAAATGTAAAAATAAATAAATAAATAAATAAATAAATGTCACTTTTCAGCACAATCTCACTATACAGGCATCATGGTTACTGTCAGAGCAAAATCGTGCGACAGACCAGCTGAGCAGGAGCAGGACAGATCCTAAAGTTAAAACTGAAATTCATAGGTAGGTAGTAGACTATTTGCCCTAGGGCCTATACAAGCCTAGCCAAAAGGTACCCTGGCTTTCCCACCCAAGAAGATTTTTTTTCATGTGCCCCTGTCAAGCAGAGGCACAGAAGTGATCCCCGGGGTGAATTTCTTATTACCCATCCAATCAAGATTTTTCTTGAGTGCTAATGAGGGGCTCTGTTTGACATAAGTAGTCTGTTCCAGAGTATGGGAATTCTCTGGGACAGGAATATATCCCTGTAGCATGTTCAAGGTTTAGGTCCTTGGAGCGTGTAGATCTGAGGGATTGGGATTTCTTTCAGTGGAGCATGTCCAACAGCTCTGGGTTTGACATAGCTTTGTATACTGGGCAGAGATCGCCTCTGAGTAGGCGATATGCGACTGAGTAAAAAGCTGGAGTTTTTTGGTCTGTCTGCATAGGGCATCTGAGGCCAGTAATCCTCTTTGTGAGGTATTTCTGCGGCCTTTCCAGTTGTTGTAGATGTCTTGAGGTACATACCAAAAGGGGCATTCTACTCTAATGGGTCTGAGTGATGAGTAGAGGGTAACAATGACTTTTTTTTTTTTTCTGGATGAGAAACCTTTTGTGATGTGTGCCACGTATTTCCTAACCACTGTGGCGATGTGATTATCAAATGAGAGACTAATGTCCACCTGTGTCCCAAGGTCTCCTCACACTTTCGGTGTTACACTACCACCTGTGTGGTAGTTTATTGGTACAGAGTTTTTACCAAAGGGGATGACCATGCACATTTGGCATTGAGCTTGAGACCATGGGTTTGGCACTAGGCATCTGTCTCAGTGAGGCCTGTTTGTAGGATGTCCACATAGTTTAGATTATGGCTCCTAGTTTGCGGTAATTGGCAAATTTAGTCAAGGACCACCTGTTTGGTATCTACTTCTCTGAAGTACAGGCTAACAGGAGAGGACACAGGACTGAACCCTGTGGTACTCCATTTGTCACTGGTCTGAAGTCTGATTTGGAGTCTACTTTCACAGTGTGGGTTCTGTCAGTAAGCCAGTTGGCAACCCATCTTGTGACATAGGGATTTATACCTAGTTTAGTGAGTTTATAATTAGTTGGGGGTGGTGTCGAACACCTTGAGATCTAGATAGACTGTGTGAACCACCTTACCCTCATCTATAGCTTTGGTGACTGCTTCAAAGACGTCTATCAGGTTTAGCAGACATGATCTGCCTTTTACAAACCCGAACTGTGTGGGGTCTAGAGTTGAGATCTCCAATGTCAGAGTTCCATGGCCTTGCAGACCAGGCTCGTCAGGCTAATGGGGTGGTAGTTCCCTGGGTCTGTTGTGGCCCCCCCTTTGTGGAGTGGGGTAACTGTTGCGGTGCGCCATTCAATGGGCACAAAGCCTGAGGTGAGGCTATGATTGAACGTGGTACTTGAGTGGGGTTCCAGTTCATTCTGTAGTTCGTGTAGAAGGCAGCCTGGGATGTTAGGTCCCATGGATGCACTGTTCTTGTCTTTGGAGAGTGGGGTTTTTACCTGTGCAGCTGTGATTACAGGAACTTTGCGTTCTTTCGGTATAAAGATGGGCCTCTTGGGTTCAGTGCTAACTTTACCCCTTTCACCCCCTATCTGCCAGGATGTTGGAAATATCAGTTGGCTCTAATATTTAGTGTCATTGTACTGTAACTCGGAGCAAATCCTGAGTGTTGCCATTGAGATTCTTGACATGGCTATAGAATGCTTTGTGGTTGTCGTTGGAATAAGTGGTTTTGTTTTCATATCTTATTTCATAACTAAAATTGAATTGGGATAGTCCAGGAATTGAGCAGTCTGTGGAGAATAGCTCAAATAGATCTTTTTTTGCCTCCACTCAAAGTAAAGTTAACCAATTTCTGCTCCAGGATTCCATGCAAGAAAGCATGAAAAACAGGATCTGAAGTAGGAGATTAATTTGTCTGCAACCTGTGGGTTATGGATCCGATATCGGATCCGAACCGGCATGGTTTTACCAGCTATGGATCTGAGCCCCTAGCTCCTCCCCTCACCCATAATGCCGCGCTGGTAACCAAGTCTTGGATGCTGAGCTCTTCAGCTAAGTGATTTTTGTATTTAAAGAAAGCGTTGTATTTAGTAGTTGTGTGTTTTGAGTGATTGTATTAGGTTCCCTTTCATAATTTGATAGTTTTAGCTTAAAATTGTTAATTTTAAAAACTTTAGTTTATACCCTCCCCTCGCTGGTCGCAGTTTCTGTGTGAGTGTATTGTGTGGGGCCTTGTGTGTGTGTGTGTGTGCTAATTTAGTACCAGTTTCTGTCTTTTTTTTTTTTTTAAGAAAAAAAAGACTTTATCATGTCAGAAGCCCCTAAGGCAATTTTCTCCAAGTGCTCTGAGTGTGGCCATAAGCTATCCCCTGCTGATGGCCACACTCGGTGCGTTCGATGCCTTGGGGTTGAACACCTCACTTCTGGATGTTCCATTTGTGCAGGGTTCAACCCCAGGGCATTGAAGGAGCGGAGGTCGAAGCTGGTTCTGGCGGGAGTTCTACCCCTGGACTCTGCTTCGGCTCCTGCTCCTGTGGTGGGTACCGTGGCCTTGGTTCCCTCCTCGCCTGCTCCCCCTCCTCCACCTGGGACTCAACCTTCCGCTGCTGGATTGGAGGAGAGAGAGGCAAGAAAAAAGGATCGGAGAGAGAAGCACCACAAGTGGCGGGCCGAGACCTCCGTTTCGGCCCCGCCAGCTAAGCGGGCTTCTCCGGCCACCTTGGCTACTGGCCCCCCCCCCCCCCTCGGCTCCGGTCTGTTTTTCACCGGGGCCTGAGGAGACCAGATCTCAGTCGAGGCTATCGAGGAGGCACTCTAGGCCTACCTCGGTAGCCTCTTCGAGATCCACGTATAGACTTTCTGACACTGATCTGGACCGGATGATAAGGTTCATCGAGGCCCAGATGCAGATGGGAGTGCTCCTGCCCCCCCCCCCCTCTGGGGGGAGCTCGACCCCTTTTTTCAAGCCTATAGCTCCTTCTCCGAAGCAAACATTTAACCAGTCCATTAACCTCCCTGTTTTCTTTCCTAAATATCAGAATAAAGGTGAATACAAGCTGCATTCCTTGGATGTTCACAGGCAGCTTCGTTTTTATCTTAACAGGACAGCTTGTCATAAGCAATCCGACCAGTTCATTTCCTTTGCCAAATTCAGTCTGGGTAAGCCAATTTCCAAGGTCTCCTTGTCGCGCTGGATTTCGCAGTGTATTCTTCTAGCTTATCAAGCCTCTGGAACTCCCGCACCGGAGGGAGTCAACACCCATTCAACTCTGTCAGTTTCTACCTCAGCTGCCTTTAAGGCTAGGATTCCTCTGGATGACATTTGTTCAGTAGCCACTTGGGCTTCATCCCATACCTTTATTTCTCATTACAAGTTGGATATCACATCTAGAGGTAGAGCATCCTTTGGCTCCGCGGTGCTCCGGAATATCCTTCCATGACGGCCGCCCAAGATTCAGGTAGCTGGGGACTCTGTCCCACAGGTTGCAGACAAATGAATCTCCTTCAGATTTAGAAGTTATGTACTTATCATAACGTTCCATCTGAGTAGGTGGATTCATTTGTCTGCAACCATCCCGCCCTCCTATCCCCCTGGCCTTTTCAGTTTCCTGCATATTATATGTTACCCCTTTCCAGGGTATTTTGTTTCAGGGCAAACTTGATCTGAGGTCATGTAGGGAGAGCAGGGCATTATGGGTGAGGGGAGGAGCTAGGAGCTCGGATCCATAGCTGGTAAAACCATGCCGGTTCGGATCAGATATCGGATCCATAACCCACAGGTTGCAGACAAATGAATCCACCTACTCAGATGGAACGTTATGGTAAGTACATAACTTCTAATTCTTTTCCTGGGATGAACCGTCCTGTATGCTTTTCCACCCTTTCCACTAATATCCAGAGTTATGTAGAGACTCGCTTTTGGCCCATGCAAGTGGTTCTCCCTTCAATTGGCAATGGCCAAGAAAAAATACCACAGGGTTATTCAGACTATACCTATTCACACAGGACAAGGGTGTTTGTATCCCAGCACCAAACAACTGCAGCTAACGTCCTGGTTGATAGAATCCTAATGTTTTCTGAGGATATGCAGCAGGTGTTAAACTGGAAAACTTGCTACTAGAATATCCTATATTAATAGATGTAAAAGACTTACTAGTTGGTGCCAAGACGTGAACCAGCACCTTTTCAGGGCAGTGTTTCTCTGGTTTTGTATTTTGAAAGTTACTATCCTCTGTCCCTGTGTTACTCTTCCAAGATTCATTTGTCTGCCATTTCAACATGTTGGCACATGGATCCCATCTTTCACTGTAATCTCATGTGAAAATGTTTCTCAAATGAGTGTTGCGTACAAAACCTTCTACAAAATAGATGGTACCTCCTTGTGGTCTTGCCTCGATTTTAATTTCGACTAACTCTTGCTCCATTTGAACCTGCTTATGTCTGAATTGCAAGAGAAGTTACCAGAGTTTCAAGCTCTTATGGTAGGTCAGTCTTATTTCATTTTCTACAAAGACTATTTTCTTAAGAACGTCTCCCTCATGTATGCATAAAGTGGTGTTTGATTTTACTTGAATCCAAGCTGTCTATCTCTGCTGTCTTTACAGAATTTAAAAATGAGAGAGCATATTCCATAATGTGGATAAATAACTTTGGTATTGCCCTGACGAGCTAAATGTTTTAGGAGCTCAGTTCATTTCTTGTGAAAGAAAAGGGCAAAACTGTCTCCAAGCAGATTACTTACAAATGGTTGTTTCGTGCTATTAATGTTTGATATGTAGTCCAATCTCACCTACATTCTTAACCTGTGGGTTTGGAGCTGAATGTCTGCTCCGACTCGGCCATACTTTTTAGCTCCAAGTCTTTCTATTGGCTGGGCTAAGATGGTATCCCATGCTGCACTGCTCTCTATCCCAGATCTCGTTTGCCACTCGTGTAGCTCAGACGTGGTCTCGCTCTTGGCTGTGGCCAAGTACCCTTTCCTTTATCAGAGAAATTGTGTAAAAAAAAAAATAGGAAAATTATTTTCATAGCTGTTGTGTGTGTTCTTGACTGTTTTGTGGAAAAGTTGTTTCTCTTGTAGCATATTCTTGCGGTATCCCACTAGCTGTTTCCAACAGGCTAGGCCCGTTTCAGTTGGAGGACCTAGTCTGTCCCCTTGCTTTCCTTGTGTGCTACTCCTTCTCTCTGACTAAAACTGTTTAAATTAGAGGAATTAGTCCTACCCCCTTGTACTTGTCTAAGGATAGTTTGAATTAAGAGGTCTTTGTGGTGTCCTGGTTTGACCGTTGGTTTATTTTTTTTGTTAGTTACTTGCTGTTGTAACCATGTCCAAAGAGACTAAGCATAAGCCCTTGGGCTTCAAGAAGTGCTCCAAGTGCAGTTAAGATGTCCATCAATGATGGACACTCAGTTTGTGTGTACTGCCTGGGAGCAATTCATCTCCAGGAATTGTGTAGTTTTTGTCATGCCTTTAGCCCACGAGTTCAAGAAAGGAAGAACAGATTGATTTTGAAGGGACTTCTGAAACCCTCCGAGGAGGGTCTGGAGAGGGCTTCCAGCTCTAAGGCAAAATCTTCCAAGGCAAAAAAGCGGTCCCCGGCTCCATCAGTATCCTCGGAGCTGCCGGAGAAAATAATCTTAGGCATCCTCTGCTCCATTGTCCTTGGGGCCGCAGGAAGTGTCTGGTTATGGAACCTGCTTTGGCTCTAATTTTCTTGGACCCTGTTCAGATTTGGTCGCCTAGCATTAGGCTGGTATTTCCTCCCCGCAGGTCTCCTTCAGCGAGGAGGTCCCCATCTCCTTCCCGATCATCCAAATCCTCCAGGACATTATCTGATGTGGATGTTGATAGTGGTGCAGAGACTTCTTCAGTCACCGGTACTGGCTAAATTTTTTTCTGCTCCGAACCAGTCTGCTCTGGAGCCAGTCCCTCAACCTACATCGATACTTCCTCCTCTGAGCGCATCTCAGCTTTCGGAGCCGGAGTGCTTGGCTCTGTGTGATGTCCCTAGGTTGGTTGACAGCCCCTCCTGGTTTATCTGTTCCGATGTCAGCTCTGACCCTGTAAGTGCCGTCCACGGGGTTCAGGACTTGGAAGTCATTGGTCGGACCCGAAAGATAGGATGTTCTTAATCTCACATTGCTGCAGTCATAACCTGTGGGTAGTCCGCTGTCCTCGGTCGACCCGAATACCAAAGTGTTAGGCTGGCGTCGGTCATGGTCGCTCAGATCTGACGTCAGTACACCATGGTATTAAAGCGCATGACCGACGTCATATCCTCAGTCTTTCTTGCCGCATGGTCCGTAGCAGAAGCAGCGTTTGCAAGTGCCGTTCGGTGTTCTGAAATTTTCGTTTTCTGAGTTTGACCGAAAACCAAGTTGGGCTAAGTACCCCGTTGGGGAATATTTTTGTTTTTTCTTGCCTCAGTTAATTCCGGATGTCAGGAAAAGTGAATAATTGTATTTCTTGTGGGAAACAGATACCGCATAGGGATTACCACTCTCTCTGTATTCCTTGTTTGGGGCCTGAGCACGACGTAGTCGGGTGTCGCTTTTGTGCTAGATTTAATAAGCGCACCATTAAACGTAGGTTAGATTGCGCTAGGCTTGTATTCGGTAAGCGGTGTAATTACAATATGCCGTCGGATCCTCCGCCCACTACCGCTAAGAAGCGCAAGGAAAAATCGTTAAAGTCCAAACAGGATGAGTCGTCCATTCTGGACGCCGGTTCTTAAGAAACTACGGTGGAATCTGTGAATCCAGCCGAGGTTTCAGCTGAGTCTCAGGGGGAGCCGTTAATTTTACAAGATGTGGCCTCTCAGGAGTCGGGTCAGGCTGAGGGGGCCTCAGGTTGCTGTACTCCCTTCTTTGCATAAGGTGGTTAGGCCTTCCCCTTCTGTCTCTAAGGTACCCTCCAAGGTCAGGCCTCGTTTGTCTTCCTCTGGTCAGTCCTAGTTCTGCAGGTTCTGTACCTAAAAAACACATGCTAAAAATGGCAGAAGATTTGATTTCCTTAATCAGGGGTTCTATGCCCCCTCCAGATAAGAGGCCTAGGGTGGAGCCAGAGGTGGAAAGTTTGGAACATGCTTCAGATTACGAGTCTTCGGCTGAAGACATTCAGGATTTTCCTCCTTATTCTGATTCAGACGCAGAGGATTCCAGTCCTTCTGCTTCTCCTCCAGAGGATTTTTCTTTTTCAGAAACCCTGCATTCTATGAGGGAGCATTTTAAATGGGAAGGTCAGGATTTCTCAGATTCCCGAAAGAGGCTTAGGGAATTTTTGTTTTTACCACAACATCGGCCCTTGGCTATACCTCCTGTTTTGGATGTTGTTCAGGATGTTTTCTCTGAGGCTTCCCTTAATCCAGACTCTTTGCCTCCTGCGCCAGTTAAACCAGATAGGTATTAGAGTGCCAGAGGCTCATAAATATCTGTACAAGAGCCCTAGGGCTGACCCAGAAACTATTAGCCAGGGACCTAAGGGTGTCAGGGCTTCTGTTGTGAAGAATCCAGTTCCTATGGATAAAGATTCTAGAGCTTTGGATAGGTGGGGTAAAAAAGTGTATACCTCTTCCACTCTAGCAATGAGGGCTTTGAATTGCCAGTTTCATATGTTGAAGTACCAGAATTTTCTACTTACTTTAAAATCTAAGGTAGATGCTTTGGCAGAGGGCATAGAGTGCAAGGAATTACAGGATTTGGTTCATGCCTCTGATCAGGTGGGTAAGCATTCTTTGCAGTGTGGTTTCGATGCTTTACAGGCTTCTTCCAGGGTGGCTGCCACTGGATCCGTTATTCGTAGGCACGCCTGGCTTAAGGATCAGAACTTGTCAGAGCATGTTAAAGCTCGAATTTTGGATGCTCCTCTGCAGTCTGAAGTTTTGTTTGGTTCTCCTGTGGAGTCAGTCTTAAAGAAAATGGAAGACCAAGCTAAGACTATGCAGACTGTTAAGGATTTTTTTGCAGGTGCAGCCCCCTAAGTTTAGCAGAAATTGGCCTACTAAGGGATGGGCTTACCCTTCTGATTTACAGTCTAGGGGCAGATCTAGACGTGGTAGGGGCAGAGCTCAGGGTTCTTTCAGGCCTAGAACGTGGAGTTCCCCTGCACAATCTACAGGTGAGGGCAGGGGCCAGTCCTTTCGTAAACAGACCCAATGACCTGCATCTTCAGCTGCCAGATCCTGCCTGTCTGGCAGCTCCTCTGGGAGGAAAGTTGGCACTCTTCAGGCAGAACTGGCTTTTAGTCACCCAGGACAAATGGGTGTTGGACATTATAGACCGAGGCTACAAGTTTTATTTCCACACATTGCCTCCTTTCAAAGGCATGCCAGACGTTCCTCCTCAGCAAAGGGTGGAGGCTCGCAAACAGATTTCTTTACTTCTTCAAATGGGGGCTATACAGCAGGTCCCTCTGTCAGAAGTGGGCCTAGGATTTTATTCTCGCCTGTTTCTTGTACCAAAGAAAGGAAACACTTGGAGGCCAATTTTGGATTTATCTATCCTCAACACATACCTGGACATTCCAAAATTCAAAATGTTGACGTTACAACAACTTCTGCCTCTGGGCAAAGATCACTGGATGGTAACTCTGGATCTCAGAGGCTTATCTTCATATTCCTATCAGGCCCAGTTGCAGGAGATTCCTGCGTTTTCGGGCTGGGACTTTACATTATCAGTTCTCTGCATTGCCCTTTGGCTTATCTACTGCGCCCAGGGTGTTCAAAAAGGTTCTGGCTCCGGTGATAGCCTTCTTAAGGTTAAGAGGGATACAAATTTATCCTTATTTGGACGATTGCCTGATTCTTGCTCAAGACAAAAACAAGCTACTTCACCATCTACAGTATTTTATGGCAGTGTTAAGGTGCCTAGGGTATTCTGTGAACGAAACAAAGTCCAGTCTAGTGCCCTCTCAGGAAATGTGCTTTCTGGGTGTGAGACTGAATACAGCCTCCCAGATGGCTTTTTTGACCCCGGACAAGCAAAGAAATCTTACACTTCCAACAATTGTCTCTACGGTCCAGGCTGACTGCAAGGACAGTCCTTCAAGCCTTGGGGTTCATGGCATCTTGTATTTTGGTGCTTCCCAATGCCAAACTGCATATGAGGAAGCTACAATGGTATCTCAAAAGTGTATGGACGCAACACTGCCACGATCTGGACACTGTCATTCAGATAATACCTTGCATTCAAAAGGAATTTTTGTGGTGGGCTCAGGAATGTCACCTAAACAAGGGACTCTCTGTGACCCGACCAGAGGCGAGTCAGATCTTAACGACAGATGCCTCAGACAAAGCTTGGGGAGCACACCTCAATGGAAAATGGGTTCAAGACACGTGGCCTGCCAGACTTCAACATTTACATATCAACTTGAAGGAGATGTTAGCAGTCCAATTTGCATTGATGGCTTTCAAGGATCTACTTCACCCAGGACAAGTGTTGATTCAAACAGACAACACAACTGTCATGTGGTACATCAACAAGCAAGGGGGAACCCATTCGTACCCTCTTTGCAGGCAAGCTATGATTTTGTGGGAGACTGCTCTCAGTTTACACCTCATTCTTCAGGCAAGGTTTCTGCCAGGAGCACAGAACTCCTTAGCAGATGTTTTGAGCAGACAGATGGTGGATCCCCACGAGTGGAAGTTGGATCCTCATGTATTTCGACAGTTGACAGTGATATGGGGACTCCAGACATAGATCTGTTCGCTTCTCCACTAAATTTCCAGTTGCCAAAGTTTTGCACAAAGATGTTTCATCCAACAGCTTGGAAAGTGGATGCTCTATCATTCAGTTGGAGCAATCTTCACGTCTATGCCTTTCCTCCTCTGCCTCTCCTTCCCAAGGTGCTCTTGAAGGTCAGACAGGACAAGCCCTCCATGATTCTAATAGCTCCAGATTGGCCTCGGCAGCACTGGTACCCTCTGCTGAGGAGTTTAGTACGGGAGCCTCCTTGGCCTTTGCCTTCAATTCCACACCTTTCAGGCAGGCAATCATTTCCTCAATGTCAGGATACAGTCCCTGCATCTAACAGCCTGGCATATTCTGTTCTAGAACCTGGAGGGTCGCAGCTTCCTCAAGTTTTGAATGTCATTTTGGAGGCCAGAAGGCCTAGTACAAGGAAAGTTTATGCTGATAAATGGAGGAGATTTTTTATTTGGAGCAAAGCAAAGAGCTTTGATGTTTCCAGGCCTAATTTGAGTGTCTTCAATATCTTACAGAATTATTAGACAAGGGTTTGTCTTTCTCCTCTGTAAAAGTTCATGCTGCAGCCATTTCTGCTCACTATGACTGTGACCCACCATTATTCTCTCATCCTTTGTTTAAGCAATTCCTTAGAGGGGCAAAGAACATAAGGCCCCCGCGTAGAGCTCCTACTCCTTCCTGTGATCTCAATTTTGTGTTGGAAAAACTTACTTTACCACCTTTTGAACCTGCAGCTACATCTGAGTTGAAGTTTTTGTCTTACTGCTTTTTTGTTGGCCATTACGTCTGCTAGAAGGGTATCTGAATTACAGGCTCTAATGGCAGTTGAACCCTTCCTCATTTTTCATAAGGATAGGGTATCTCTGCGTACTAACCCTACTTTTATGCCTAAAGTGGTTTCAGATGTGGCCTTGAACCAATCTATTCATTTGCCTACTTTTTATGCTGATCCCCAAAATAAAGGGGAGAGAATTTTGCACACTTTGGATATTCACAGGCAGTTGCGTTATTATTTGAGCAGGACTAAAGGGTTCAGACAGTCTCAACAGTTATTTGTTTCTTTTGCTTTGGCCTCTCAGGGGAAACCTGTTTCAAAACAAACTATTTCTAAGTGGATTGGCCATTGTATTGCTTTTTGTTATTCTCATCATGGTAAGGAGATTCCGGCTGGAATCAGACCTCATTCCACTAGGGCTACTGCCACTTCTACTGCTTTTTTAAGAGGTGTAGCTACTAAAGATATTTTGGAAGCAGCTACTTGGAGTTCAGTGCACACTTTTTCTAAACATTACCATCTCCCTCTTTATTCCAAATCTAGGGCTGGGTTTGCCACTGCAGTCTTACAGGGCATGTTAGCAGCTCCCAATGCTTTATGATTTTGCCAACCTCCCTTTGCTTTGGGATTCTACCCACAGGTTATGACTGCAGCAATGTGAGATGAAGAACATAGTACAGTTTTGTACCTACCATAAATGTAGATGTTCGAAGATCCACATTGCTGCAGTCCAGTTTACCCTCCCTCATTCCCCTCTGTAGTTTGGAGTGGTTGTATAGTTTGGGTTGTAAATATTGTTTGTACATGGGTTTTGGAGGTGGTTCTGTTTTTGGCTATGGCCCTTCTTTTTAGGGCCTTCTGACATCTGGAGCAAGAAAGACTTGAGGATATGACGTCGGTCATGCGCTTTAATACCATGGCGTACTGACGTCAGATCTGAGCGACCATGACCGACGCCAGCCTAACACTTTGGTATTCGGGCCGACCGAGGACAGCGGACTACCCACAGGTTATGACTGCAGCAATGTGGATCTTCGAACATCTACATTTATGGTAGGTACAAAACTGTACTTTTCAGGACACCTCTCTGCTCCTAGTCTCCCTCTTGGTGCTTCGGCGTGGGGAAGCCTGTCTCCTGTCTCTGCTTCGGAGGCTGGTAGTTCTTCGGATCTGGGAGGACCAGCCTTCGAGGCCATGCGGAGCACGCTGGCTATGTAGTCAGCTGCATCATACGGGTCTTTCACTTTGTCCCCCACAACACTAGTGCAGGTTTCTGATAGCCATCTATCTCTGGACAGTGGAGCCCCAAGGTCTCAGGGTACCCCCACGAGTGATCCCCACATTTCTGAGGGCCCCTTAGTCTTTGCCTGAGCCACCTAGAAGAAAACGTGCAAGAGTAAGCATAGATTCCCAGGATGAGTCTGTCACGTTGGACACCGACCTCGTGGAATCGGAGGGGTCCCCTAAGTCATCCCCTGAGGTTTCTTTCTCTGACATCTTGGAGATTCTGAAGCAAAGAGGTGACTGGCCATCCAAAGCCACGTCCAAGGAGGAGTCTGCCTTCCTGAAGGCCTTTGGTGCTCAGCCCTCTGCCTCCTGGGTATCTCCACCCTTCGAGCTTCTGGATTTGGTTTGTCGAAGGGTGTGGGAAACCCCTCACTCTGTGGAACCAGTCCCCAGGAGACTCAATAAATTTTTCTGCCCCTCCTGATAAGGAATTTCTGTCCAAGAGTTCCTGTGGATGCCATGGTGGTGGCAGTGGCCACCCAGAAGTAATTAACAGACTTCAAAGGAGCTTGGAGATGCTCACAGGTAAGGTTTCTGAGGCAGTGGCCCCGAAAGTCAATGCTCAGATGTCTACCCTCAAATCTATTGCAAACTCCTCCAATGAGGCTGATCTCCTACGCAGCCGAGGGAGCGAGTAGGGCAGCAAGTTCAGGAGTTGCTCTTAGGAGACTGGCCTGGATGCACTTTTCTCATTTTGCAGAGGCCTTCAAGTCTTCAGTCACCGATGCCCCGTTTGATGGTTCCTCTCTGTTCGGGACCAAGGTGAAAGACTCTCACTAGGTGCGAGCAAGAGGGAAAAACTCTGCCGTAGGTCTGTTTTTCCCTTCCCTCTAGGCTTTATTCCCAAGGTCCAGAGGGGTGGAAAGATGTGGTTCAAGAAATCTGAGCTTTTTTCCCAGTACACAGGGTGAGCCCCCCTCCAGAGGCAGGGGAGGGGGGTGGTTACAACTCTGGAGACAGATTCCTTTCGTGGTCCTCCTTTCGTGGTTCTCCCTTCTGCTGCTCCTGATGGGAGGCCCGACAGTTTCCGGAGCCAGTCGAGGGGGGTCTAATCTCATACCCGGAGGCCTGGCAAGATATCACCCAGGACCAATGGATTCTAGAAATAATTTTTGGAGGTTCATTCCCTTCTCGCCATTTCTCGCTGGAGGTGGTTCATATTCTATCTTCCTCAAGCCTTCGACCAAGAAGTATTTATTACAGCAAATGGAAGAGGTTTTCCATCTGAGCACATGCCAAAAAGATTGACCCTTACACGGCTCCAGTTTAGTCTGTATTGGAGTTCCTTTCTATGCTTTTTAACCAGGGTTCAGCGGCCACAACCATTAAAGTCCAGTTGGCAATTTTTACTTTTTCATGTTGCAGATGAACCTAGCCTAATGGCACATAGACTGTGTAAGGCTCTCCTGAAGGGCACTTTGTTCCTTTGTCCTCCTGTCTCCGAACCTGTTATGCCTTGGGACTTAAACTTTGTTCTACATGGTCTTACTTCACCCCCCCCCCCCCTTTGAGCCTGCAGCCACTTGTGATTTAAAATTCTTAACTTGGAAGACTGTCTTTGGTAGCAATCACGTCAGCCAGACACTTTTCGGAGCTTCAAGCTTCATCAATCAAACCCCCTTATTTGATTTTTCTTAAGGACAGGGTTCCTCTCAGACCAAATCCCTCCTTTCTTCCCAAAGTAGTGTCAGTTTGTAACCTTAACCAATCTATTGAAAATTGCTAGTGTTTTTTTTTCCTCCGTTCTCAACCAAGGCAGAATTCAAACTTCAATTGGATGTGCACAGACAATTACGATTCTGTTTGCACAGAATGAAAGACCTCAAAAATCTGATCTGTTTTTCATTTTCGGAAAACAGAATTCGGTCTCCTGTTTCCAAAGTCCCGTTGTCCAGGTGGATTTCCAGTTGTAGTTCTTTCATTTATACTTCAGGGGGAAGAGATTTACCATTCCGGGTGAAGGCTCACTCTACCCAGTCTGTATCTAAATCTACAGCTTTTCAGGCCAGATTGTCTATGGATGATTGTGCTGCGGCTACTTGGACATCTCCTCACACCTTTGTTATTACAAGTTAGATGTGGTATCTAGGGGCAGGTCTTCCTTTGGTTCCACAGTGCTCAGGAGTATTTTCCACAGCCTCCCAGGATTTAGGTGCTTGGGACGCTGTCCCACAGGTAAGAATGCAGGTGAGATTGGACTACAGAACATCAAGTTACGTACTCACCAGTACGTTCAATGTAGTCCATCTCGCCTCACATTCCTTCTTACCCCCACCTTCCCCCGTCCTGGAGGGTAGGCCTGGTTTCAGAGTTCCCTTCATTTTTTGTTTTTCCTTTTCCTTGGGTGTTATGCATGGAGAATTGAGTGCTGGTGCTCGCAGCACTCCTAGATCTGGGGATAGAAAGCAGTGCAGCATGGGATACCATCTTAGCCCAGCCAATAGAAAGACTTTGAGCTAAAAAGTATGGCAGAGTCGGAGCAGACATTCGGCTCCGAACCCACGGGTAAGAATGTGAGGTGAGTTGGACTAATCTAACATTATAGTGAGTACATAATTTCTTATACCCACTGCAACACGTTAATTCCAGGCATGGTCAAGGCCTTTTCAATTGGGGCATTGGCTTCATCTGTGGCTTTCTATAAAGGATTGGATTGTAGACATTCTCGAAGCAACAACTTGCTCTGCTGTGCATAACTTTAGGAAGAATTATAAACAGGATTCTGTCCATGTCTAGGACAGGCTTTGCTAGGACCATTCCCCAGCGACTCCTGGGTCCTACCCCCTTCCACCTCCCAGATGTTTTAAACTATAGGAGGCTGCTCATATAGCTAAGGCAAATGAACAGTGAGAAACATAGTACAGTTGTATAATTTTACAATAATAGTAGATGTGCGAAGAATCTCTGCTGCAATAGCCATAATGTCCTTACACTCCCCTTAATTTTGTATATGTTTTTGTTGCCAAAGTGATTACTTTTAAGTAGTTTCCTAGCATTCATCTTTTAAGGGCTTTAGCGAAGGGCTTGGTGACCAAACTACTCCATCTTTCAGCTCGCCTCCTACTAAATAACAGATGTTTTTCGTGTTTCACTGTTGCAGTCATTACATTAGGGTAATCTGGCAGGTTGCCTTCAGTTGGCCTGAATTCCAAAGTCTTGGGTCCTGCATCAGTTGCTGTCTCCTCTTCCATGACATCAGGTCGTCAGGGGTATAAAACGTATAGCCGATGCCATTTTCTTTAGTCTGTCTTGCGCGGTGCCCGAAGCAGAAGCATTTTTGCAAGTGCCGGTCGGCAGACTACTGAAATTCGAGTTTGAACTGAAGTCTTCACTAAAGCTAAGTACCCCGTTGTGAGAACTTTTTTTTTTTTTTTTTTTTTTTTTACAGATGTCAGAGATTGTATTTCTTGTGGGAAGCAAATACCTCAAGGATTTCTTTGTACTGTATTCCTTGCCTAGGCCCTGATCACAGCGTGCCTGGCTGTCTGTTTTGTGCTAGATTTAACCAATTCAGTATTAAGCATCTGTATATTTTTGCATCAAAGTATTCGGAAACAGATTTAACTATCCAGAAATGTCGTCTGATAGCAATCTGACTACTGGAGTACATAAACACAAAGAAAAGGACATCTGACTACTGGAGTACATAAACACAAAGAAAAGGACAGAGAAAGGCAGTCGAGATCCAAAATAGACTACTAAGCTTCTAAGCCAGTCGCTGGTTTGCTGGTACTCGTGAGGCACTTTCGCAGCCCCTGATACCAGTTACCTTTGAGTCGCAGGCCTCTACCGACACCCATGTGGAGTTGGGCATGCTGCAAGATACTAAAGGTATTGGACCGACTGCATCTCCCTTTGGGTCCGGAGCCGCTGAGCAGGCACCGGCTTCTGAGGGTGTATTAAGACTTCTACATTTGTATATCAAACTGGTGACTGCAACAAAACCAAAGACAAAGGCAACTTCTAAAACTAAACTGATGCATGAGCCACATGCACAGGCCTCTATGCCTAAAAAACAGATTATCAAAATGGCTGAAGACCTTATTACCTTGATCAGGGGTGCCAATCCCCCACCAGATAAAAGGCCTAGGCAAGACACTGCTTATGAATCTTCATATCGGGTTTCTATTAGGATTCCTGTTCTGATCAGGAATTGTCTTTACCTCCTTATGTGGATTCTGATGCTGAGTCTATTCCATCTGCATCTCCTCCTGAGGATTATTCATTTGGAGAAACCTTGCATACTTTGAGGGAGCATTTTCACTGGGAGAGTCAAGATTTCTCAATCAGAAGAGGCTCTGAGATTTCCTCCTCCTCCTCCCTCAGCACAAGCCTTTAGCCATCCTCCCTGTCTTAGACATTGTGGATGTGTTTAGTCAAGCTTGACCCCTGACTCTACCACTGGCTCCCAGTAAGCCTGACAGATATTACAGGGTACCTGACTCTCAAACTTTTATTTAGAAATCCTGCTGCTGATCCTGAAACTATTTCACAAGGTCCAAAGGGAGTTAAGGCCTCAACAAAAAATCCTACACCCTCTGACAGATTCAAGGGCACTAGACAGATGGGGAAAAAAGGTTTATACATCTGCAACCTTGGCAATCAGGGCCTTAAACTGTCACTTTCATATGCTTAAGTACCAACAACAGGTTATGGAATTGCTGAAACGGAAAATGATTTCAGAATGTGCAGAAAACAAAGAATTGCAGGAATTATTGCATGCAGCTGAACAAGTTGGAAAGCATACTTTGCAATGTGGTTTTGATTCCTTAGAGGCTTCCTGCAGAGCCACAGTTACTGGATCTGTTATTAGGAGGCGTGCCTGGTTAAAGGAACAAAATTTGCCTGATCATGTTAAAGCTAAATTACTAGATGCACCTTTACAACATGATTCTCTGTTTGGTATTAAGGCAGAAGAGGTTCTAAAGAAAATGGAAGACAAAGCGAAGTCTATGCAAACTGTTAGACTTCTTACAAGTGCAACCACCAATATTCAGTAGACACTGGCCTACAAAAAAATTGGTCCTTTCCTGTGTCAGAGCTCAAAGGGGCAAATCCAGACACCCTAAGGGTTCCAAATACCATGTGCAAGATTCATACAGGTCAAAGCAATTGGGCATTTCCACCTCCAAATCTGAAGGGGATACACGCTAACCTACAGAAAGCAATCCCAATGACTTCCCTCTGCCTACACCAAGCGCTTATCTTTTAGCAGCACCTATAGGGCGAAAATTAGCACTTTTTGCTCAAAATTGGCAGTTAACCCCGGGCAAGTGGGTATTGAGCATCATATCACAGGGATAGATTCCATTTCCACACACTGCCAATGACAAATGGTTGACCAGATCTGCCAAAAAGTCAATGGGTAAAGGCACAAACAGGTTACGTCCCTCATGGCTATGGGGGCCATTCAGACGGTACCAGAACAGGAAAAAGGACAAGGTTTTTACTAGACAGTTCTTGGTACCCAGAAAGGGCAAGGCCTGCCGGCCAATACTGGATTTGTCGATCTTGAACACATTACTGGACATTCCAAAATTCAAAATGCTGACTTTGCTGGACATTCCAAAATTCAAAATGCTGACTTTGCAGCAGCTTCTGCCCATGCTGGGCAAGAATGCTTGGCTGGTGACTTTAGATCTAAGAGGCATACCTGCATGTCCCAATAAGACAATTGTGCAGAAGATGCCTCAGATTCAAGGCTGGCTTAATGTATTACCAATTATCTGCACTACCCTTTGGCTTATCTACTGCGCCCAGGGTCTTTACAAAGTGCCTGGAACCAGCAATTGCTTTTTGCAGACAAAGTATTCAAATATATCCTTGGACTGTCTCATTCAAGCAGAGAACAAGGACACACTTCAACACCTGGCGTTTGAGAAGGCTTCTAACATGTCTAGGCTACACAAACGAAAAGAAATTGCAACTGGTACTCTCTCAAAAGATAACATTCCTGGGTGCAAGCTTGAGTACAACTGCCCAGATGGCTTACCTCACGCCAGACAAAGGCAACGGACTACTTCAAACTGGCAACAAAAACCCAGTCTTCTGCAAGACAAATTCTGCAGGCTCTGGGCTTCATGGCATCCTGCCTCTTACTAATTCCATATACAAGACTGCATATGGGGAAGCTTCAGTGGTGCCTAAAAAGTTTATGGAGTCAATATTCACACAGTCCGGAAACAATGATTCCTCTCATTCCCTGCCTGCAACAGGAGTTTCTATGGTGGGCAAAGGCATGTCACCAAAGCATGGGACTGCCCTTCACTCTTACCCCTGCCAGCCAAACCTTAACAGACTCGTCAGATTATGCCTGGGGGGCCCACATGGCAGGAAGATGCATTCAGGGCTTATGGACACCAAAACAAATGCATCTCCATATCAACCAGAAAGATGCTAGCTGTTCAGAATGCCTCAACAGCTTTCAAGGACTTACTTCATCCAGGACAACTACTGATAAAGACAGAAAACACCACAGTCATGCGGTAAATAAACAAGCAAGGGGGCGCACTCATACCCCTTTTGCAGATTAGCCATTGCACTGTGGAACACAGCTTTGACCTACCAAATAAATCTTCAGGCTCCATTCCTACCAGGAAAACAAAACACGCCTGGCAGACTATTTAAGCAGAAACCTTATGTATCCTCACGAGTGGAAACCAAATCCACAAGTCTTCAGTATAACTGAGAAATGGGGGAGCCCAGGCATGGATCTATTTGCTTCTCAATTGTCAATTGAAAAGATTCTGCACAGGGACTTATCACAGACGAGCATGGATAGTGGAAGCCCTATTATTCAGCTGGAAAAACCTATTTGTTTACACCTTTCCTCCTCTGCCTCTTCTACAAAGTTCCTCCTAAAAGTCAGACAAGAAAAGCCAAAGATATTAATTGCCCCGGACTGGCCCCGCCAATACTGGTACCCAATCCTAAGGAACTTGTCTCAATACCCAGCTTGGACTTTGCTTCAAAGACCACAACTACTATCTCAGCAAAAAATCTGATCCTGCACAACCAGCTACAGACCCTGAATCTGGCAGCGTGGCTAATCATGTAGTCATACAAATGCCTCTCAGTAAAGCTGTGATTGATGCCATTTTGGAAGCCAGAAGGCCTAGTACTACAAAATCTTATACTGACAAATGGAAGATATTCTGTGCTTGGAATAAAGCACAAGGAATGGATACAGTGGAATCAAATATTCCTCAGATATTACAATAATTAACTGAGATGCTTGACGAAGGCTCATCTTTCTCATCAATCAAAATCCATGCCTCTGCAATTTTGGCTCATTACAATACAGAGCCACCAATCTTTTCTCATTCTTTACTAAAGCAGCATCTTGGAGGAGCCAAAAATTTAAGGTCTCCTAGATCACCATTTATTTATTTATTTATTTTACATTTGTTGACCGGGCTAGTCTAACTGGATACATGTCCATTTTCAGTAGAGGCCCGGGGAGAAAAGCTCCAAGCATAAGAATAGCAATATAACAAAAGCAAATAAGTAAAATAGAGTAATAAAGCAACAGTACCATAGTAACATAGGTAAAATGAGAAAAGCACATGGGACTAACAAACAGTGACTAGAAAACATTTAGGCAAAAGCTAGACCAGACATAAACAAGCAAATGCACTAGACAGCACCAGGGCAATTGCAGAAAGATCAAAGTTCCCAAATCCTATCAAATTACTAAGAATAAAACAAGAGGAGAGAAATAAGTTTTGGAGGCAAGAGGGAGGGCTAGGGTTGAAATAGGAGTGAAATACAGGTTTCAGTCTGGGTTAGCACAAGGACAGAGCCACTTAGTTTTTAGATGTTCTTTTGTTTGGTATTTGAATTGAGAAGCAGATGCTAGTGTAGATAGTTCAGGAGGGAGCTGATTCCATTTTTTTCCTATAGTGTTTGAGAAAAGAGTCACCAGCTTTGTTTGATTTAGTTAAGGAGACACGTAGTTAGTTTGCAGAACGTAGTGTAGCCAGGTTTTTATATGGAGAGATCAGATTAGAGAGGATGGGGGTATTGTTTGGGTGGTATAAGATCTTTTGTGTCATAAGTAACTGTTGACAGAGTATATGGTTCTGTAATTCTAACCATCCTAGTTGTTTAAGGTTAAGGCAGTGGTGTGTTTTAAAGGGAGAGCATGTGATGAATCTAGCAATACTATTATAGCAGGTATAGTTTGGAGATGTTGTTTTTTGAAAGGTTGGTATATATAGCAGAGGCATAGAAAAGGGTAGAAATGAGGTGAGTTTGTGCGATAAGTTTGCCTGGCTGAGGGTGTAAGGAAGGGTTTGATTCTGTAGAGGGTACCAAGTTTTCTGTTAACAGTCTTTATGGTGGAGTTAATATGGTCATCAAAGTTAAGATGATTGTCGATTGTGACACCTAGTAAGCGGGTGGTAGTATCTGGTGCTATATTAGTAGCATTATTGGAGGTTATAGAGAAGAATGGAGTGGGTGACTTATGAGTTGGTGTAAAAAGTAGTAGTTTTGTTTTCTTTGGATTCAGGAGAAGACTGTTGCATGAACCAGTTTTCTACTTCTTGGAATACAGTTTGGGTTAGGGATTGGAGTGAGGGTATATTATTGGTAGTACAGATTAAGGTAGAGTCATCTGCATATTGGATGCAAGTGGCGTGGGGTATGTTCAAGTGGAGATAGTTAATAAATATGGAAAAAAGAAGTGGACCTAAGATAGAGCCTTGAGGGACTCCAATATTAACAGGAAGTAAGGAAGACAAATTGTTATCCCAGAGTACAGCTTGCTGTCTATTTTGAAGATAACATCTGAACCATTGTAATGCTTGTAGGTCGAGAGAAAGGTGCTTTAGTTTTTCAAGAAGTAGGGTATGATTAACCATATCAAAGGCTTTTGACAGGTCTAAGAATAGTGCAGAGGAAAAGGAGTTATTGCGGTTTTTGTTTATAGTGTCTGTGAAGGAGAGAAGAGCAGTAGTAGTACTATGAAATGGTCTAAAGCCATGTTGGCAGTTGGCTAGTAGGTTGTTTTGTAGAAGGTGGTTAAGAATTTGTTTGTGAATACATTTTTCCATTATTTTGGCTAATGGGGAGAGTAAGGCAATAGGTCGGTAGTTAGAGAGGTTACCTGCATGGGACCTCAGTTATGTGTTGGAAAAGCTCACCCTGCCTCCATTTTAAACCAGCTGCTACCGCTGATCTAAAATTCTTATGGAAAACTGCTCTGCTGCTAGCAATTACTTCAGCAAGAAGAGTCTCTGAGCTACAGGCCCTCATGGCTATAGAGCCTTATCATATTTTACCCAGACAGGGCGTCTCTGAGGACATCCTACTTTTATGCCCAAGGTGGTTTCCAGTGTGGCCCTTAACCAAACCATTCATCTGCAAACTTTCTAGCCAAATCTGCAGAACAAGGGGGAGAGAATTCTGCATTCCTTGGACGTACACAGCTAAGATTCTACTTGAGCAGGACTAGCATCTTATGCTGCAGGATCAGAAGGAAAGGCTATTTCAAAGCAGATAAGCCACTGCATCCGTTTCTGCTACTTACACCATGGTAAACCTATGCCCAAGGGTATTTGGTATCATTCCACCAGAGCTGTAGCTACTTCAGCAGCCTTTCTCAGAGGAGTACCAACCAAATACATTCTAGAGGCTGTTACTTGGAGTTCTGTTCACACCTTTACAAAGCATTACCATTTGCCTCTAAGTCCAGGCCACTGCTGTTTAGCTCCAGCCTTCCAACCATAGCTTTGGGATTCTACCCAAATGTAATGACTGCAACAGTGAAACCTGAACATAGTACAGTTGTGTACACTTACCATAAATGTAGATGTTAAGAGTGTATTCCACTGTTGCAGTCCAGGTTACCCTCCCGCCATCCCCCTGTCTTTCTGAAATTTATCTTTCCTTTATCTTCTACAACCTATGTGGTGCATTTGCTTGTAGATGAAGGTAGTTTATTTTGGTCTGTGTGTATATATTTATAATCTTTGCTACCTTTTAGGGGGCACCTGACTTTGGGGGCAAGAAAAACTAAAGAAAATGGCGTTGGCTGCATGTTTTATACCCCTGATGACCTGACGTCATGGAAGAGGAGACTGCAACCGACGCAGGACCCAAGACTTTGGAATTCAGGCCGACTGGGTAACCTGCCAGCAGATTACCCAAATGTAAAGACTGCAATAGTGAATGCACTCTACCATCTGCATTTATGGTAAGTGTACACAACTGTACTTTTGGGTGTGTGGAAAATGACCTTAAATGTCTGGAAGCTGGGCAGCTATTCTCCATATTGCTAAGGCTAGCACAGCAGTGATCATTTGAACATCTACTTTTATGGTAAGTACACATAAGCAGTGAAAACAGTGAGAGTAGATAGGCATCATGCTAAATGAGGTTGAGGTCAGCATGAAATCAGTCTTCCCTTATCTCAGTTGTCTGATGCTGCATTTGTTTAGTCATTATTTTGTTGGAATGCACATACCAGCAATTGAGGAAAAGTGGTCCTTTTATGCATTGAGCTCCATGTGTAGCTGTATGCAAAGGGCTATATGTGGGGCACGCACATTGATGTAGATTTTATTTCTTTACTGAACTCGTACACAACCCTTTTCAGCCATAACGTAGTCCACCAAGGCAGGTAAGACAACTAGACATTCATAAAAAGAAGTAACGTATACATAGAAATTACAGTGAAAGTGTCAAACATTTGCAACAAATGTTGGTTTGAAGAGCAGAGTTGCGGGGGATTGTGTATAGCACTGCTTACATGAATACGTGTTGCTGACAGTATCTTGCACTGCAGTACAATTGAACAGTCCTGTAAAGGACAATTAATTAGCAAATGTGTTGCAGATGTTATGGTTATATTGGAGCATTGCTCATCTGGAATCTCTAAAGGAGTTGCCTGTTTTCCTTGGTTCATTATCAATCCGCTTTTCCCATTTTCCACAGAGCTGGGGTGTCTTATCAAATATCAACATCTCTCCTTATTCATTGCCACTATCCTCCTTCGACATTCCTACCAAACTGTTTCCGGTCTTCTCTCATAAATCCTTCCACCTCTTTGCTGGATGGCCTTGTTTCTTACCATTTTCCTGTGTATCCCAAATGTTCACCAGATTGTTTTCTGCTTTCATGCACCTGAACCACCATAATCGGTTCTCTTTGACCTGTTCTGCAAATGGAGTTCCTTTGGCTTCTGCTCTTATTTCTCCCTTTCTTCATGTGTCCCACACTGTGCATCTAATGACCAATCTCAAGCACTTCAGCTCAATCACTTTTGCTTCCTCATCCCTTCTGTCTTTACTGCCCAGGTTTCTGTATCATACAGAAATACCAGTTACACAACTGTTTTGTACAGCTTACTTTTCGACTTCTTTGGAATTCTTCTGTCATACACTACATTGATATTGTTAGGCAGCTGGCTGCAGCTCTTCTGATTCTAGCTTTGGCCAGTCATTCAAATGATTTTCCCTTAATTTGGCATTAGCCTTACTTGATTAGTGTGGGAGGCTGCCATTCTTATTTGAAGTCATGCCTGAAAAGGTTCAGAGGTCTGGAACACCTACCCACTTTCAAAATCTATGAATAAAAATAAATACAAAAAACTATTACTTCTGTGCTAGTACGAAACACACAGCAACTTTCTTATTCAAACACCAATTAATTACCAGTCATGTAAGTGGTATAAATCTGGATGTTGATAGACTACAAGCCCTTGCTGTGCAGCAACTTGTTTGCCAAACATAGATCCAGCCAAAGTAACCATGCTGCACTTAAACTACAGGTTTTTGAAAGGTAGATTTTGCCAAATGAACCTGTTTTTGGTGCCCACTTAGGTGATGTTCACTGCATACCTGAATCTGTGAAAGGCCATCAATATCTGTCCTCATTCCAGTTGCATTTGAATGTAAGGACCAACATAAGTCATAAAGCAGAATGTCTGGTAGAACAAATGCGCTTGGGCCATGTTTGTGTACCTTTTTGTTCATTGCTGGGAGTAATAGCTTTGTGTGCAACTTCATGGTAGCAAGAATAACATAGATCTCCAGTTAAATAAGTGTTCTGACAAGTGTAAAGTCCCACACCTGGCTTTGCCACATATCAGCTCTGTAGTTCTCACACATGCTGTTTTGAGATGTTATCATTCTTAAAGTATACCTATTCTCCTCCTCTTGGGGTGCTGGAGCCCTAAGCAGTTCCTTGAACTGTTGTAACTTCTCTCCAGTCAATATGTAATTCTTCCGCCTGGAGTCTGACCTTAAGCCCTCTCTGACCACCGTGTGTAGATGATGGTGGCAACTAGTGGCTTGTGCTGTGGGCTGTTTCACTGGGGGTGACTTTGCAATCAGATTAAACCATAGTACCCTTTCCTTACTAGGGGTGGTCTACCAGAACTGCATATTGGTCAGTGTTGTATGTGATCTTGTGACGCTCTTTCTGAACCCTTTTTGGGCTACTATAAAGTAATTTGCCAGACAGAAGTCTAGAATGGCCTATCCTTAATTCCTGTTGCCCCACCCATGTGAACCCAGGCAGTCCTCTTATCCTTTTTGGTCAGTTTTCATATGCGCATTCAAGTCACCCATTCTCCGCACCAGTTCATGTTATACTGCTTTAACTAGTAGGTCCTGCAACTGCTGTCTGAATGCACTTTTTTTCCTTGCTATCACAAACCTGCTGTTGGGCATAGGCTCAGATTGTGAATACTGCCATATCATTACACTGTAGTCTGATTGCCATGAGTCTTGTCACTAATTCTGATATCCCTCACTGCCTTCTGAAGCCTTTGTCTCTCCATAATTCCCACAACATTTTCTATCCTGTCCTGAGTAGTAGATTCTAGATCCCAAGCCAAGTGTCTTTGCTACACTGCCCTTCCATCTTTTCTTCTGGATACATAGGATGTCTAGCCGCCTCCTTACCATCATGTCCTCTCCACTTCCACCTCCAAGCTGTGTCCTGTCAGTGAACCTTCATTGAGTAGCAGTTCTCAATTTATGTTTGGCAGGTTCATTGGTTTTACATTCAGCTTTCACTGAACAGAGCTGTTTACGATAACCCAGACTGGGCAACTAAACACCTGCCGGCCAGTAGCTTATTGACCCAGGGCTGCTGAGCTTTATGGTAGGCAGCCAATAGGGGGCACATACATGCTTTGTGGAGTGCATTCAAGCCCCAACATGTTTGTAGTTTTGGGAATTAGATGAAAAGTAATAGAGTAAGCAGTAGAATTCCTATTTAACATGTTATCTTTGTTTCCACAAAAAAAGAAGGAAGCATAGTAATATAAGGATGGAATTTCTTAAATATACAGTGAGCAGAGAAGCTGTTGAAAATGCACTGAATACTAGACACATGATCTAGGGTCATCATTTATCCTGAAGAGTTCTTGGCCAGTTGTGATTATAGATCCTTTTTCAAGGTTGTTCCACATGAATTGATGGTCCTACTGTGGTATCGCACAAGAAAGTTGTTCCCAGTGGTGTGCCAAACATTTAGTTATGCATTACAGGTTAAAGTGCTGAAATGCACAGCAGTGGCTTGACTTCTATCATGTTTAAGTCATGTATTAATCTTCTGGAAAATGAATCCCTCTAGTGTGCATACCTGGCAGGTTACATTGTGTTAACCTGTATCTGGAAGCCAGAATGATTCTGCAGTTTGGTCTGATGCAGGGAGTGGAGAACGATTTTTTATGACTGTATTTTAGTATATTTCACAAGTGTATATAAATCCCACACTATCTTGTGAACAAGTCGGTTATCACCCACAATGCCTGCCTTCCATTTGATGTGCTTTTTTGATGCTACTTGCATAAGCAGAGTCTGTATGGTACATGTATAAAGAAACCAGTAATTGATAGTGCCATGTTGTACCATCTGACTCAGCTGTGATCTGTTAATGCCATGCTCCCTTGTTCTAATGCCTCTGAAGGCATGCTCTTGCCATCATACTTAAGCTTGCTGCTGATGGGATTGCTTATCCCATTAGGGTCCTAATCAACAGATCCATTAAAGAATCCGTCCCCAAACTCTGGTGTAAGGCCTACATTCTTCCTCTCCATAAAGGCAGCAAAAAACACCAAAATCTCTAAATTTTGTCCCTTTGCTATCCTTTCCAGTCTCAAATCTTGGAAAAAGGCATTCACCTACAACTTATGCCCTACTTTAACCCATCTCCTTACTCCAACCTAACATGGATTCCAACCAAGACATACTACAACAGCCCTCCTTTCTTTCCTTGATTCTGTCAATCGTGCCCAAGACACTGGGAAAGTAGTATCCACAGTGCTTTTGGATCTTTCCAAAGCATTCAATACAGTTTCCCACACCCACCTTCTGAGCCATCTTTCAAATCTCAAGTCTTTGTCAAAACATTCTATCCTGGTTCTCTAGCTAGTTCAACAGATCTCAGGCTGTGAAATGTGAAAAGGCACCTCTTTTCTCCAAATCCCGATTTATACTGGGTCCTATGCTGTTTAACATTTTCAACACGTTTCACTCTGCCATTCCCAATGCTTCAATAATTCAGTATGCACTCAACTTTAGTCTGATCTGCTACTAATCTCCCTGAACTTCTAACAAAAGTTCAGGCTGCCTTCTCAGCCACAGAAGCATGGATGCTCCAAAACCATCTTTCTCTAAATGCCAACAAATGCAAATTATTTCCACTGTCAAAATCCTTCCGTTTGGACAAAACCTCCTTCCTAGTACTAAGCCAAAATAACACCCCTATCAAAGTGGTTCCCCATGCTAAATTACTAGTTATAGATGAGCAACTACAATTTGACAACCATGTCCTTCAAAACAAAATCCATCAAAAGCTTTGTATGCTCTACAGGAACAATTGCTTCCTTTCACCCCACACTAGACATACTCTTGCCTCAACCCCCCCCCTATGTATGATGCTCCCCTGCTAACAAACCTGTCAACCTCTCTCACATCCAGGTTAGAAACCTGCTATAGACAAATATCCAAATTTGCCACTAACTCCAAGTACTCCCATCCATTTGAAGCCCTCCAGTCTCTAAAGTAGCTAGAATTACCTAACTAATTACCTCCAACTGATCACAGCCCATAGACGTCTCTTCAGCCCTACTAAAATGACCCACTTTCTGACATCCTTCCCCTCTACCAACCTAATAAATCCTGATCTGAAAATCAAAACCGAATTTATGTTCATAAACCTAACCACTCGTATGGACAGCTGCTCCTCTTTTTCCTTAGCCAAAAAATGGAACTCTTCCCTCTACCCTTAGGACTATGCAGAACTAGGAAAACGTTAACACTCCTCCATTCCTACCTTTTCTCTAAATGGAAATCTACCTGCTTTTTTCCAACCGAGCACATCCCTTAATCTGTTCCTCATTGCTACCACAATTACTTTCTATTAACAAGCCACCTTTATATCAACACTATAATGGCTTATTAATTTTAACCATCTGTATACTGACTGCTATCTAAATGCAACCATATATTTGACTTGCGATGCTATTGTTTCACTTATTACGTTGCTGTGATATTGGAAATTTTCAGTGTTTTGATTTATTTCTGCTCTTGTTACCATTATGTACACATTCTGTATTGTGAAGCTTTTCTCCCTGGGTCTCCACTGAAAATGGGCTCACTTGGTCCAGCGAAATTCCCTGGTCATCAAATTGGAAATAAATATTAAATAAACATTGAAGTATTAAATAACTAAATGTTGAACTACAAAATTTCCTCATGTAGCAAGATGTTGAAATGGCCTCATTTCCCTGTGCCTAAGTTTTCTTGGCCAGTGGAATAGAGCTTGCACAAACATGGATGTGCATTTGTTTTCACCAACTTTATGGTGCCCTATCAATGCCTAGGTGCAGTTTTGTGACACCTGAATATTAGTCTATCTTCAGTTTAAAAACTGTTCCTCTGATGCTTTTCATACCTCATCTGATGCTATTTTTAAGATTCCTGTGAATATGCTAAAACATTCGCTGACTAGTTCCCATGCTTATGCATCACACCTCTTTTTCATCTGATGTTGCAGAACAGTCAAGTGAAGTTATTCATTGAGGAGTCCAGATGTCTGCATAATGAACTCATCACCTCAGCATGATACCGGTTAGCTCATCTTGCCCCTTGCTGTATTGAAAGCCAGAGCCATACATCAGGCTTCACAAGTTATGCACTTGTAGATGCTAGGATACCTGAAAGGTGACATCTGCATAACTGATCTGTTTTTAGAGAAAACTCTATCTTTGTAATGCAGTATTGTTGCCATGGGATATTTGTACATTTGCTGGCTTGATTGAACTTTGATGTTACAGCTCAGCTGTTTAAAACCAAAACTTTTCTTTTCTTTTTATGAAGCCATAGCCCATCCCTGTGGTACATAGCAGGATTATACACAAACATCATCTCAAGTGTTGGCACATTTGGTTGCTTGTTCGTGTGCAAAATGGCCTTTCATGCTTGATCCGTGCTGTAACTGAAGTCATATGATAGAAATTATTCACACAGTCCACAACTTTCTTCTGCAGTTATAAGTAGCATGGAGTAGGATAATAATTTACTGCCGTTTCTGTCTGTAGGTATATATTACATGTGCCTTGCTACAGTGAGGTGAAGTAGTTAACTTAATTTGATCACCAACCTGTGGGTATCTGATACGACCTGGATCAGAGCCGGGCTAGAGATCTGAGCTCCAATGTCCTCCCTGTACATATAATATCTTGTGACATCCTTACAATCCTCTGATCTCGTTTTCCGCACCTTTCTCAAGCACGAGTTTTTGAGCTCCTAGCGTTCAGGCAATTAGTAAGTAGTTTTTTGATTGAAAATCTATCTTAGTGTTAGTGTGTGTCATTAGTCATTATTTTTATAGTTTAAACCCCCGAGTTTACTCCCTCGTTCTCTTGTAGTTTAAATCCTGGTAGGGCCCTCCTTTCTCTTAGGTGTTTGTGTGGGCGTGTCTGTTTTTGTTTAAAAACCATGGCCGAGGCCCCAAAGGCCATCTTTTCTAAGTGCACTGAGTGTGGCCATAAGCTATCCTCAGCAGATGGCGACACTCAGTGCGTCCTCTTCTTTGGGGTACCAAACTTCACCTTGGGCTGCCAGATTTGTGCAGCCTTTAACCGCCGTGCCGAGGGATAGGAATAACCTGATTCTGGCGGGTCTCCTACCCGCGGAGTCGGCTTCTGCCTCTCCCTCGGTGGCTACAGCCGCGGCTGTTCAGCCTGCTGTTCCCCCTCCATTGGCTGTGACTCAACCTCCCGCTTCTTCCCATGGAAAGAGGGACTCGAAGAAAGAGGAGAGGGAGGGAGAAGGAGAGAGAAAGTGAAAGTGGAGAGGGAGAGAAGAGGGAGAAAGAGAGAGATGCACAGAAGTCACTGGTGGCAGGCCAACTCGGCGCTCTCGGCCCGCCTGCCAAACTGCTCTCTTCACCCCAGGTAGTCTCTGGGCCTTCCTCCCCTCTGCTCTGTTCTCCACACTTCTCACTGGAGGAAGAGTCCTGACCATCTTCAAGGTAGTCTTGGTGGCCCTCCTGGCCAGCTTCGGCGGCCTCTTCAAGGTCGACCCGTAGCCTCCTCCGATATGGACAGGATGATGCGTCGCTTTCTCCAAACCCAACTGCAGATGGGAGTGTTGCTGCCCCCCCCCCCCCCGGGGGGGGGGTTCAGCCTCACTTTTTGCCCGGATAGCTCCTCCGATCCACTGTCTGGTTTCGGAGCCCACTGATCCCAGGAGTCTCCAAGTCAGGGAGTCAGCGCTGATGGTTATCGCTACCTCTGCCTGCCTTGCCCCCTAGTTTGTCTGATCCCTTTTCAGATCCGAGCTCTCTGGGTTGAGAGCCGTGCGTCGGATCCGAGGAGGCCAGTGTCTTCGGCTGCATTTCGGTCTGAGCACACTTCCCTCTGTTCCAAGCACTTAGGCTCCAATCCCCGTGCCGGATCAGAGGCTGTTAACCACTGAGCCCAGAGAGAGTGGTTCACCCTTGGCTTTCGAGGTGGTGGAGAGGGTTCTCTCGAGAGGTTTAAGACCCCCCTACTCTTTCTTTGGGATCTGCCCCCACTCCCTTGCAGCTGGGCTTGTCTTCCATCGTCCAGTCCCAGGAACAGCCTGTGTTGGTGCCCCAGCCCATTCAACTGGCAGAACATGACCCTGTTGGTGAGCCATCTTTGGACAACCCCACCAAAGAGGTCCCTCACAAACGTAAGTGTAAGAGGAGCCACTTGGACTCCCCTGAGTCCCTCACGGAGGACACCAATTTGGAGGAAGGGGAAGGTTCCCCCAGGTCACCCCCCCCCCCCCAAAAAGACTTCTCCTTTGGAAACCTTATGGAAATGCTTTGCCAAAGGGGGGGGGGTGGTCAGCCCAAAAACTTTCCTCTGACTAGTCTGTGTTCCTGTAGGCATTCGCAGGCCCATCTACCTCTTGGGTGTCCCCTCCGGCTGACCCCCTGGTTGACTAATCACTACCAGGGCGTGGAAGGAACCAGGCACTGTAGAGCCAATCCCCAGGAGGCCAGATAGGATTCTTAACCCCCCTGTGGATAGAACGGCTTGGAGTAAGGGTTCCCCAGTATATGCCATGGTGGTGGCGGCAGCCACCAAGAAGGAACTTGCCCAGGATAGTTCCTCTGTCCGTCCATCCTGATTACGAGTCTGATGATGGATCGTATCGAAGTGTATGTTTGCTTCAGCTCATAAGGGAGTTGAATTATTTGGCCCATGTAATTAGACTTCAGTGGGATCTGGTGAAGGAATACGCTGAGTCTCCCCCCTGAGTCCATGTTGGCCAAGGACAAACTGACTTTCTCTGCTCGCATGGCCACTCTGAAGTCTTTCAAACACGTCTATGTGGCCCCTTTCCCGTGCCATGGAAGGGGCTGCTAGAGCCAGCGGGTCTGGCATTGCCTTAAGGTGTCACGCCTGGCTCCGGCTTTTACTTTTCGGAACCTTTCAAGGTATCCTTTGCAAACGCACCCTTCGGCTCTACTCTGTTAGGGAAGACTGTCCGCGACACATTGGTTCAGAGAAAGACTGGAAGATGCCGTTTGAGTCTGCTTCTCTGCTCCTCAAAGGTCCTTTTCCAGGAACCAGACATGACAAAAGATGTGGTTCTGGAAGTCTCAGCAGTCCCGTTGCGCTCTGGATCCTTCGTCCTTCAGAGGGGGGGACAAGGTGGCCGCTGGCCCAGAGGCAGAGGGTGGTTGAAATTTTGGGCCTCTGGAACCTTTTTCTGACCGACCCACACAGCAGCCCTGAGGGGTTGCCCGACTGCTCCTCTCTGGAGGCAGTCGGGGCGTTTTTCTAAGCACCTGGCTCAATGGGAGTCCATCACAGCAGACTGATGGGTGCTTCAAATTATATCCAGAGGTTACTCTATCCCTTTCATAAGCCTACCTTCTCAGTTGAGGCTCCTCCCCGATGTACCACCCAATCAGAGGGAGGCTGCAGCTTTAGAGGTAAAAAAGCTGCTAGAAAAAAGAGCCACCCAGCACGTCCCCCAGGCCTGTTCGGATTAGGCAATTACTCCAGGTGCTTTTTGGTGCCAAAGAAGACTGGGTACTTGAGGCCAATTCTCTACCTTTTAACAGTGAAGCCTATTCATTGCCAAGGAGAAATTCCAGATGGTCATGCTTCAATCCATCCTGCCCCTTTTGCAGGAGAAGGACTGGATGTGCTCCATAGACCTCAAGGATGCATACTATCACATTCTCATGGACAGGCGATCCAGGAGGTTCCTCCACTTAAGGCTAGGGGCCAGTCATTACCAGTTCAGGGACCTACCCTTCTGCCTCACCACAGCCCCCAAGGTGTTCACCAAGGTCATGGCAGTTGTAGCAGCCCACCTGAGACTTGAGGGAATACAGGTTTTTCCTTACTTAGACTGGTTCCTTACCGCCCCCACCAGGCATCTACTCTGCTTAGCCAGGGATTGCTTCCTGCTACTAGCATCCCTATTGGGGATCACCATAAACTTCAAGAAGTTATCCCTTCAACCAGTTCGTCTTGGGGCCAGAATACACGCTTCAGACAGAGGCTTTCTTTACATCAGACAGACTTCGCAGTTTAACCTTGCATGTTTTAGCCCTTAAGTCACCTGCCCCATCAGCGGAGTTGGTCCTGGGAGCTTTAGGGTCCGTGGCAGCAGCAATCAATCTCGCGCCCTTAGCTTGCTTGCACATGAGTGTTCTCCAGTGGACTTAACAGGTTCAGTGGTCCATCCTTCACCACCCATTGGACTTGACGATTCCTATCAGTTTGCAGAAATTCCCTTGTGTGGATGCTCCAATCTCTGGAGCTTCGGGAAGGATGACTGTTAAGCCGCAACCCCAAGCCATGGTGACCAGGGATACTTCTCGCTGTGGGGAGGGGGGGGCATTACACAGGCAGAACTGTCCAAGGTACGTGGACTCTGCCAGAGACCAGTCTGCATATAAATGTTCAGGAGATGAGGGTGGTACTTCTAGCGTTGCAAGCCCTTCATGCCTTTCTCCCTCCAGGGACCATTGCAATTCAGTCAGACAACAGGTCAGTGGTCTGATACATCAACAAACGGGGGAACCAGGTCTTACCCTCTTTGCTGAGAAGCCATGAGAGTTTTGGATTGGGCTATATCCACCAACCATTTTCTGTCTGGGTCAGTCCCACATCCTAGCAGACACACTGAGTCTAACTATCCTCTCGCCCTACGAGTGGTCTTTGAATCCTTTAGTAGCAAAACGGATCTTCCGCAAGTGGGGCCAGTGTTGCTGTGATCTCTTCACGTCGCCTTCCAACGTGAAGTGCAGCGAGTTTTTTGCTCTAATCCCCCCTCTGGGGGAAAGCTCCAGAGATGCTCTACTTCATTCTTGACCACCCAGTCTTTATGCTTAGTCTCTTCTGTTGATGACAAAATTCTTAGAGAGCTTGTAGGTTGGGGAACAAGATTATCCTCATAGCCCCATTCTAGGTTGGGGAACAAGATTATCCTCATAGCCCCATTCTGGCCCCATCAAGCCTGGTTCTCATGCCTACGGTCTCGTCTTGATAGCTCATCTCTATCTTTGATCCCATCCCGGATCTGACCACTCATCCTTCGGGATTGAAACCCCCAAATCTGGTGCATCTCAAGCTCTCTGCTTGGTTGATCTAGTTCCATTAGTTGCTAGAACTCCCAGTATCTTGTCTGCAGTTAGATCTGTCCTGGTAGCGGCGCATAAGCCAGGAAGGTTTGCAATGGTAAATGGAAGCAGTTCTCCATTTGGGTGTCTCACAAGAATTTGGATCCATTCACTGCCCCCATCCAAGCAGTGCTCAATTTTTCTCTCATATTTTTCAGCAAGGGGCCAGTTTTTCTACTGTAAAGATTCAAATGGCTGCCATCTCCCATTTTCACATTGGGGACAATCTCAATCTCCTCGCTTCTACCAAGATTTGTAAAACTTTTCTGAAAGGTATGTTTCTCTTGAAACCAATTGGGTATTCTGCCCCTCCATGGGATCTAACTTTGGTCCTTCAGGCTCTGACTGGACCACCTTTTGAACCTGCAGTTTCTGTTTATTTGACATTTTTCTGGAAAACTGCCTTTTTGGCAGCTATTACCTCAGCTAGAAGGGTGTCTGAGCATCAGGCCCTCTGTTAAGCCCCCTTACCCTGTATTCCGTAAGGACAGGGTCTCTCTCAGGACTAACGCATTTTTCTACCCAAAGTGGTCTCGGAGGTGAACATCAATCAGTCCATTAATCTCCTTGTTTTTTTCCCTATCAGAACAAAGGGGAGTACAAACTTCATTTATTAGATTTTCATAGACAGTTAAGCTTTTTACACAGAACAGCTGCCTTCCGCAAGTCTGATCAGCTTTGGCTTACCTAAGAAGAGTTTGCAAAGGAAACAATTTCAAAGCTGACAATGGCCAGATGGATTTCGAATTGCATTCTGCTCACAAACTATCTGGACTACTAGAGCCTATAGGGGTTCATGCTCATTCTACTCGCTCTGACCACGTCTTCTGCATTCTGGTCTAGAGTTCCCTTGGATGACATTTGCTCTGGCTACTTGGACATTCTCTCATGCTTTTATCTCGCTATAAATTGGATTTAGTGTCCAGAGGAAGGGCGACGCTTGGCTCTGCAGTGTTCAGGAATATCTTTCCTTGAGGACCTCCCAAATTTTTTGTTAGCTGGGGACTCCGTCCCACAGGTTGATGACCAAATGAAGTTCACTACAGATAAAGAAGTTATGTGCTCACCATAATGTTACATCTGAGTAGGTAACTTCTTTGGCAGCAACCGACCCTCCTCCTCCTTAACGTGTTTTTTGATTATATGGACCCTAGGATGGTTTATCAGGTCCTTTGCTAATCCTTAGGTTAGGATTCTTCAGTTTGTGGTTGAGGTTACATATGTGGGCAAACGCGATCTGAGGATTGGAAGGAGGCCGTAGGGTATTATGGGTAAGGGAAGGAGCTTGGAGCTCAGATCTCTAGCTTGGAAAGCTGCCGGCTCGGATCCAGGTCAGATCCAATACTCAGAGGTTGCTGACAAATGAAGTTACCTACTCAGATGGAATGTTATGGTGAGTACATAACTTTTTTGATTTCCATACAAAGCTGCAGTAACTGTGCAATGCCATTTCCTCGTCTCCTCTGTATAGGTTTATAGTAGGCATTGCTGAATTTTTCTTTTTTAAAGATGGGTTGTAAGAGCTCAGTGGCTCACTCTTTGGATTAGTGTTAATCTGTCAGTATTTGTAGGTCATCTGATTTAATGCTTGCAGTGGATATCTAAAGAGGGACTATGATTGATCTAGAAGTAAGCAAAGTGATGAGTGGGGGATGATGAGCATTGTGCAACACAAATGGTATTGAGGAAAAAAGTTAATTACAACAGACTGCACTGAATTTGCCGTTTGATCAACCGCAAATTGAAGAATGACTGTGGTATACAACATATTGTTGGAGGTAGTCTTGTTTAGCTAGCTTCTTGAGGAAATATGTGAAATTTTGGATGTCTGTAAATAAAGCTTGTGGCAGCCTGCATTGGAAAACAGTATTGAGACTGAGCAAGAACAGTATGCACACTGTTCAGAACGGTGATGAGCACTGCATAGCATGAAAGAGTATATTAAGTTGCATAAAAAGAATAACACCAATGAATGTGTACAAAAGCAGTAGTACTTAAGCATGCATGCTACTGAGGTCTCCTTATATTTTTAAGAGGTAACAAGGTAGATTTATGATTTAGAGCATTAATTTGCAGACATAGCTAAATCTGTCAGTGGCTAAGATGAATTGTAATCTGCATGTTACAGGCATGTTTTCAGGAATACTTGTACACCTTAATATAAAGGATTGCTAAAAGCATTTTTATAACATTTACTGTTGCCAATTCAGATAATAGGTGTAAGGAAGGAGAGAGAGGAGGGAACACTAACTGGCACACTAGGGTGAGACCAAGCACATTTTGAGTGTTATGCAAATTAGCTGAACCTAGCAGGGTGGTAAATGCGACCCTCTTGCTAGCTGAGGGTTGGAATATGGGAGGAGTAACATGAGAAGGAACTGAAACGGATCAAAGTTGAATGCCTAAAAAAAGTCTCATCTCAGCAATGAGCTGGTAGATCTGAAAGCTTTTTTCAAAGAATGTGCAACACATCAGTAGGAAACGCATTTGTAAGAGGCACTGCATGACAGTAAATGCTTTTACTGAGGCCTGTGAAAATTAGCTCTCCTGTTACATTCCAAGTGAATGGAACTGTCTTGTGACAGTTCTGCTATGGGCATTGCATTCTCACAGTGGACCCACAGTGCATTATGCGAATGATTTTTCTTAAACACTCATCAGGATGTCTGCCCCCAGGAGGGCGCTCAGGGTTACAAACAGAATAAACATAGTAGTGACTACTTCTATTTGGTACATACAGGCTTGCAATGAGCCAAACTTAAAGGTTGAAACCCCCATAGTGGTCTTGTAAATCTTCCTTTTCAGAGGCTATTTCTGGGTCTGAGGCTTCAACCCCTTCTAGTTCCCATAAGAAAAGATGAACACAAGAAGGCCAAGTCTCTCCCGTCTCCTGCTGGAGACGACCAGGAACCGAGACCTAAGAAGGCCAAACTTTCTAGTTCGGATTTGACTTCCTCTGCCCCGAGGCTTTTGGTGCCTAGATCTTTGGCACCACCCATTACTTGGGCACTGAGTTTTTGCCCTATACTTCATCTGAACCAGGGGTCCCTCTGTTCAGACTACCTTACTGGCACCGACTATTTCCTTTGTGCAGACCCGGCATCTGACTGTTCCGACGCCCGTTCCTGCTTCAACTCTTGACTATTTTCAGGGCAGTGACTAGTCTTTCTGTACAGACCACCTCGGTTTCCACACAAATTCTTTCAGCGGCTACCATAGTGCCAGCTACCACCTCTGCACTGACTTAGTCTGTGCAGACCTTACCTTCGGCACAGAGGATTTCCTTGGTGCAGACACCAGTAGTACAAGCCTTAACTGCTCTGTTTTTGGTGCAGACGCCTATTTTAGCACTGTCCAAAGACCCCTTTGTGGGCAGTTTCCTGCATGTTTTTGGATAGACCTGACTTCTCTTCAGCTATGTCTGAGATCCACTAGAAGCCTCTTGGAACAAGACGTGGTGTGCCTTGTGGATCAGCTGCTTTTGGCCAGAGGTTTCCAACTCTCCAGTAACGCACCTTCCTTTGGAGGGGATTACCCTTCTCCAAGGAATCCTTCTTATTCTCCTTCATTGCCTTTGAAGCCCCCTACTATAACAGACTTCCCTCACTTTGGCTCCTTTCATGGACCTCCCTAAGGAGTTGTAGTTGCCTTTGTGGCAGGAGAGACTTGTCACTCCAGTCACTGCTCTGGATGCTAGCTGTGACGTGCATATCTGTTTTTCACAGTCATCCAGGGACTCGAGTCGGCGGGCTGATTTGCTTGGTTGGGGTGTGGCCTCTGGTGGACCAGCTTTCCAACTCATGGAGAAGGCTCTTGCATCTGTTGGCAATCATGTGCTATCAGTGCCTTCATCTTTTTCTGGACCGCAATTTGCAAAAGACACTTCTGGCAGATACGGGCACAAGGGCCTCAGGACACACTCCCACTGGAGGTCCCTTTTGTGCTGTCTTCAAATTCTCCTCCTGAGGAAGTTCATCGCAAGAGTTCGTGTAAGAGGAAGCATGTACACTCCCCAGAAGAGTACCTCATGGAAGACTGACTTTGATGGGGAATGGTCCCCTCGGTCACCCTCTGGGGTATCCTTTGACGATATCTTCTAAATACTTAAGCAGAGTGGTGATTGACGGCCGTCTAACCCGACCTCTGAAGAGTCTGTGTTCCTGCATGCATTTTGTGCCCGGCCCCCTACCTCTTGAGTTACTCCACCTACCAACTACCTTGTCTGGCTCGCCGTGCATGGAAGGCTCCTGATGCCGTTCCCTGCAGGCCAGATAAAATCCTGTTCCCTCCAGATAGTGAGCCTTACTGGTTCAAAGGTCTTCCTGTAGATGCCTTGGTGGCCGCAACAAAAGGATTTGGCGAAAGAAAGCCAGACTGTCCACCCACCCAACAGATTCCCGGGTGCTGGACAGATTGGGGAAGCGTACCTTTGCACCAGCAACATTTGCAGTCAGGTCCCTGAATTGTGGCACATTTTACCAGGCTTCAAAAAGACAATTTCTGAGCTTTCTGAAACCTTGGCCAGAGCTGTATCTGAGGTTTGGGACAAAGTGGCCTCAGCACCCCTTGAATCGATTTCTAACTCCATGCGTCTGATTTCTCACGCATCAGAAAGAGAACTAGAGCAGCGGGTGCAGGCATAGTCGTGGGATGGCATTCCTGGATGCGCTTGTGTGATTTCACGGAACCTTTAAAGGCTTCCATTCTGAACTTTCTCATTGAAGCCTCTTCATTGTTTGGACCCATGGTTGACACACTGGCTAGGTGTGAACAGGATGGTAAGACCCTTTCTGCCATGCGTGTCTGCTATTCTTCCCCTCAACAGGCTTTCTCCAGAAACCAGAAGAGTGGGAAGATGTGGCACAAAGTCTCTTGGGTTCTTTCAGTGACACTATCAGAGTTTCCCCTAGAGGTGGAGGGGGAAACTCCATGTGGAAGATGCCCCTTTTGTGGCGGAGGAGGTCCGCGTAACCAGGGTTCCAGAGATTTTCTTTGGCCAGTCCTACCAGTGCTCCTGAAGAGGCCCAACTGCTTTCCTCTGGAAGCAGTTTGGGGTAGTTTCTTTGTACCCTTCTGCCTGGCTAACAATTGCCACCAATTCTTGGGTACAAGAGATAACCAGAGGTTATCATATTCCCTTTGATCTTTGTCCCACCCCACTAAAGAGCTTACCTGATGTTCCACCTAGTCAAAGGGTAGAAGCAGCATTAGAGATTTCAAAGTTGCTAAGAGTCATCCTAATAGTCTCCCCAGACCAGATAGGATCCAGCTTCTACTCGAGATTATTTCTAGTGCCAAAGAAGACTCGGGACTGGAGACAAATTTTGGATCTGTGTGCTACACAAATTCGAAGTAGTACAGAAATTCCAAAAAAT